>NC_134853.1:103486281-103786281 GCF_049852395.1 Peromyscus maniculatus bairdii
TAGTAGCTGTATCGCACCGGCAGATAATTCACCTCGAACTGCATTGTGGAAATACTCAGTTCTTCAGCAGTGGCAATGGCACTGACTTAGGGTATTAAGGATCAGTGAGTACCAACTTGGGAGAAAACAATCCAGATTTCTTACTTCCAAGAAATATGGAGAGATTCAATATAGTACTTTTTTTATGAGTTCAAAAATAGACAAATAAGTAAAAATAAACTTTTTTTAAAAAAATCCTCAAATTTGAAAAATTCTTCATAAGCCTTTATCTGATAAAGGGAGAAGAGGGGTACAGGACCATTTAAAGAAAACTAAATTTGTATTCAAGATCATACGGAGTCGTAATCATTGGTACCTTTTAACAAGATTCTCCTTCAACTTAATAGAGGAGTAACCACCCAGTCAGCCACAGCATACAAGACATTTACTCATGGAGGTGATTTGGCATAGGAGCTACAACAAACATACTTCTGCTAGGTAAGGTATGCTAATAAGAAAGAAAATACGATTTCGTGCAGAGGGCTGCAGGGTAAGGCGGGCCCTGCCTACCAGGACACACAAGATGGAACAGGAGAGAGGCCGATGTGGAAGAGTTGATGCCAGCCTGCCAGCCTTGTTTTCTCGCGCTGCCTGGATGCTTCCGGAGCAGCAAAGACTTTCTAGTAACGACTCCCACTGATTTAATGCTTACTACATTCCAGTTCCATACACAACATGCTTCCCTAACATGAGTATTTCTCATGCCGTTAAGGAGTTACATGTCTGGAAACATCAAAGATCAGCAGCTACTACTTATTTTTGATAAGGGATTCAGAGTGTACTATAAACAGGGAGCGGTGAAAAAAGACAGCTCATTTATCTGAGTTTTGTGGATTATTCTCCATTTTCCAGTTTAAATTACCTCTTGATTAATGGTGCAGACATGTAGGGCCTGTAAGAGAGAAAGAAACTTCAGAATACCTCGGCTACGTTTTCCCCAGAAACATTTGCAGTTCGCCCCCTGGCTTGCTCTTCCTTCACTTAACCACTTGCAAACATCCCTACACAGCCCTGCAAGCTGCCCTGGGTGGTCATTCTGGCCAGGAAACCTTCTTCAGGGAGGCCCTGGCTTCCGAACTGCAGATCCAGACACAGTGCCTAAGAAGCTGGAGGCCTAGTCCAGAGAAAAATCAGATGAACCCTGTGAAAATTAGTTGCTCCCAGAAAACCTAAGCATGGAATTGACATTCCTTCTGGAATCCCAGGGTTACAGTTCAGGATTACACAGCAGACAACCGAAAAGTCCACAGAACGCCTTCTTCTCCCTTCTCGCATGGATCTCTGACAAGGCTCATGTGGGCCCTGCCTCTCCGGGTTAGGTGGCTTCAGACTGCTCCAGGTCATGTTCTCCCATAACTCCCTTGTAACTCAGCTGCATGGCCGCAGCATGCAGTGGATCTGTACTATGCAAGGCCAGCACTAGAGATAAACTTGAGCTTGAACAAAGGGTTTCCGTGCTTTGGAGGAGTTCGCTCCCTTAACAGTCCTGAATCTTCTCGACGGCCATAGGCTCAGCAGTGATGTTCCCCACAGATCTTCTGAGTGGGATTCGATCATCTTCACCTTCACTATCCAGTGTGATGACCTTTAACCCACACCCCTGAAGTATGGCTAGTGCGAATGGAGATTAGTGGTAAGCACAAAGTGTGTGTGTGTGTGGGGGGGGGGGTTGTAGGCATGGATGCTCACAGAAAGAAAGGCAATCCATCATGTGCAATTAAAAAATATTGACTGCATGATAAAATGTTTCTTTTTAAAGTATAGTATTGGAATTAATTTCACTTTTTAGAGCATGACTGATAGAAATTTAGCATGAATGCCTGGCTATTATGGACAACATTTTATTATCACTGAAAAGCAGTAGTCTAGAATGCTGGAGGGTGAACCAGGTTATGATTTTTCAGGCCAAGATAATAAATCTTTAGAAATTACATTTGCTTTATTCTTAATTTTGTAATTGACACTAAAAGAGAAATCCTAAATGTAAGAAAGTATTTCATGTATTTATATATTTTTTGAAGTATAAATTGTTTTCGTCAGCATTGAGTCTCTTTAATAATAAAAAAAAGGCAAAAAATTTTAAGGTAATTAAAATAACTTGAAATACAAATTTTCAAATAACAATATTTAATATTACAAAAATTATAAATAATGATTTATTTTCTCTCTCTGCCTTCAAAAGAGTATTAAAATAAGTTCAGTTAGATTAGACTCTTAAATTATTTAAACTCAGTTGTCACATTCAAGTGCATAAAAAGTCAGCATCATGCATTTGGTTACTAGAGAGATTACCCTGAAAAGAAATAAAATATTGCAATCTTTGGTGGGATTTTGAAAGTTAAACTATCTATTACAGGTTGTGTTGTTATTCTTAATAAAATCAAGAAATTCTTGTTGTTTGAGCTAATCCTCTCAGTAAAAAAACATTTACCATTTAACATAAGTGACAAAATACTGCCAAGTGTTCTTTTGTGTCCCCTCTCTTAGAAATGTTCCAGTCCCCTTGTTGTGTGTACGAATCCTAAGACATTTGACTTTGGTGTACACAGCAGCTAATCAGCCATTACAAACAGTGCCATATCAAAAGCAACACACACACACACACACACACACACACACACACACACACACACACACACACACACATTTTCTTTCACTTACTAATCTCCAAGTTCAAAAATCGAAATTGGAAGCATGTTTGTTGCGGTAAGCAGCATCTTGCAGACAGAATGTACTATAAAGTCACTTTATGTTCTGTGTCGTTAAAGTTGTTCCATTTGTACTGCTGATTAATGACATAATTTGTCGATATAAGATATTTTCATTCAAGGGTAAGATATTTGCTTGAGGAATGTACAGAAACACTGTTATTTCTTAATCAGAAAACTTAAAAAAAAAAAAAAAACGTGCACTTCGGAGTGACATTTGCTGATGGGTTTGTAAACCTTAGCCTGCTCACACTGACAGAAGCCGACAAGGACAGGACGGCTTTACACAGTAAAAGCTATGTTTGTTCCTCATGTTGATTGTTTGTTTGTATGTCTTGACTCAGGTTTGGCGTTCCGAGGCATCAGGTAAGAGATTGTTTAAAAACCAAAACACTCCCAAACCAAAAAAACATCGTATGCATCCTCAGTAACAAGCAGCCCACAGCTGTAACTCAGGTTAAGCTACCAGCTAAGAATAGAAACCAACCAACCCAAACCTAAAGCAAACAGCCTGCTTATCACATAATAACTACCGAAAAACGCAAATATTAGCAAAGCAAACCCAGCCGGGGCTCCAGCTCAGGAGGAAGAAAAGCCGGCCAACATGACAGTGAGGGCAGGCGATCCAATCTGCACTCCCCCTGATTCAAGCCTGTGCAAAAGTGGGTCAGGACTGACATCTGCTGGTCTGCTTAATGGGATGTTGCCCATTGAAACCAGATCCTTGAAGAACAAACCTCTGATGCTGCCTGGCTGGAGCCTGGAGGAGGCAGTGGCTTGGCAAAATCCTCCTTGGGAAGCCATCTGCAAAGTGGCCTCAGTTTCTTTCTCTTCTTTGATGTTTCACCTTGGTAACCAGGAATGTTTTTCTCATCACTCCTAAGCAAGGATAGAATGTTGTGTAGGTGGATTCTACTTAGAGAGCCAAACTTCCAAGAGATGGTAGTCAACTGGGTGCTAAGAAATTGGACAGGGAATTGCAAGCCTTTATCAGAAGAGTCACTAGAGAAAATCACTTTAAAGGGCGAGTTGCATGTCCAAATACTGGTGCTCTGTGCTTTCCTCAGCACCTTGTGGTACCATCAGCTTTGAGGATATTCACTTTGAGGATATTCACTTTGAGTATATTATAAACTCATTTGATTTGGCTTCTATCTATCTCTCTTCCACCTGCCCCGTTTTCCAACTGGAACTCATCTTGCTGCACGGACATTGGATTTGTGGCATTTTATCCTCATGGAGTCTTGAGGATACTCTGACTTTATTCTCTGGCTTTATTTATCTATTTATTTTTTAAGACTAGGTCTCACTATGTAGACCAGGCTGTCCTCAAACACACAGAGACCTGTCTGCCTCTGCCTCCCGAGTCCTGGTATTATAGGCATGTGCCACCACATCTGGGTTCCATTTTCTGGCATCTCAGTTTTCTATCTTTGGCAAGACCAGTTTCCTAACTGACTTAGAAGCTATAAGACTCTTGGGTTGGGACAGTGTCTATCTTTCTCAAGCCATCTTCTCAGTTCCTAGTCCAGTTTCCATTATATAAGGAGACACACAACAAATATCGTCTGACTCATTTTGATAGTTCTGGATTCTATATCCCATGTGTCACTCTCAGGAATGTGACTTCTCCCTGGTGGATCTGAACAGAACCTAGAAATGTTGATTTGAATTGACAATAAATAATCTGGGCATCCCACCAGGGTTCAGTGCCAAACCATTTTAGTCTTCTAGGGGAGATGTCATTCTAAGGTTTGTAATAGAAGTGTTAAGTCATGGGTCACAGAAATTCTTCTCCAGAAAATTCTTTAACAGTCTCTATACCATTAAGGAGGATGAACAAGTGGACCAGAGAATTTTCCTCCCACCTTTGGCTACAAGAATTCCAAAGTGCTACCAAAACTGTATATGGTGATATTTTATTTGTACTGAAATGTGATTTTATTTGTATGTTAATAAATAAAGTTGCCGGAGGGTCAGAGCTAATAGCATGCTATAGCAGAAGTCTGGCAGTGGTAGCACATGCCTTTAATCCCGATCACATGACAGGCAGATCTCTGTGTGTTCAAGGATACCACCAGCATGGAGACACACGCCTTTAATCTCAATAACAACCATAGAAGATCTGGAGGTCTGTATAGATGGGCAGTGACGAGGAGGCCATGTGGTTAGGTTTACAACCAATGAGAAGGCAGAACAGAAAGTCTATAAGAAGACAGAAACATAGGAAGGAGGTCTCTTGTGGAAGGAAGGACAGGAATGGAAGGAAGGACAGGAATGGCAGTGAAGGGTAAGGTTTTTAGTGCTTAGCTATTACTCTGACCTCTTGGGCTTTCATCTCTGCATGGGCTCTGTTTCTTATTTAACAAGATGGTTACATCTACAATTGTACATGGAGGCTGGAAAGATGGCTCAGTAAATAGGCATCCTTACTGCACAAGCGTGACAGATTAAGTTTAGACCCTAGGGCTTACTTAAAAAGCCAGAGATTGCTGTTTCTGCCCAGAGCCCAGTGCTGGAGGACCACTGGGATTCACTGGCCATTAGTCTACCTCCAGGTTCAACGAGAGACCCTATATCAAGCAAATAGGTCAGAGAGCACTTGAGGAAGATACCTGAAGTCTTCCCTTGGCTTCTCAAATAGAAGGTCACGTATGCAGTGTGCACACTTGTGCACTCGAGCAAACACACACACACACACACACACACACACAGAGTGTACATCACTGCTGTTCCTTTCAGTTAAGTATGTGTATGTGCACATGCATGTGCTGTTGGACACAACCTGAAAATTTTCTTTTATAAGGTATGTAGAAGAAATAAAACTTGAAAACTTTGAAGTAGGGAAAGAGAAGCATAGAACTGTACACTCTCCTTAAAAACATTCTCAACAACCATCAGGTCAGGAGGAAGCCGGATTTTGCTGCCTCCAGCTCCCTTTAGGGAGGCAACGGTGACACAGTGTGGATTAGTTAAACCATGGAGACAGTCATTAGGTCTGTCGGAAAGGACCCGTCACCACCCTTGACCTTCCGTCTTGTATTGCCAGTTCACGCAAAATACAGGTACAGTGAAGACCCTTTTTTCCCTCCTATGATTCTGAGGAAATAATTGAGTTTTTTTTTTTAAATTTGCTAGTTTACAAATCAAAAATCCTCTAAACCTCAGGGTTATTTTCAGGTTCAAAAATTAAAATCATAAAGTAAAATACAGTGCTAATATTACTGAGTAGCATCGTCTCAATATTTATAACAAATTTTTATCACTTTTGTTAGAAGCTTATTAATTTGAAGAGGGAAATAAGAACACGAATCAGACCCTTTGCAAAGCATTTTTCTCTTTATATACCATAGCAACCTAATAAGGACATGGTAACTTGGCAGATGGCATGGCATGTTAGCCTTGAAACAAAACATTAGATGCCAAAATGTGCTAAAAAAAAAATCCCTCTTTTCCTTCCTTGTTTTCCTCCTTCCTTCATTTGTCTCTTTCCCCCTCTTTCCTCTCTTCCATGTTTGTCTTATCCTTTATGTTATTCTGTAACAAAAGTTATCAACTTACAGTTTTTCAGTGCCTAAACAAAAGGCACTTGCTAAGGCCAGAAAGGATTTGGGCCACTCCATCTGGATAGGAGCATTGTAAGTAATAATCTCAGTCTCACTTTAAACTGTTTTGGAAAATGTACACAGACCGGCCATTTCTGCATTGTCTGAGCAGAATTATTTCCTTTGTCTTGTTCTTACACACACATCTGAGGTCCTCTTCTAATGGAGTGTGTAGAATCACTCAGCTGTA
The DNA here is from genome assembly GCF_049852395.1 of Peromyscus maniculatus bairdii. Classification (NCBI taxonomy): domain Eukaryota; kingdom Metazoa; phylum Chordata; class Mammalia; order Rodentia; family Cricetidae; genus Peromyscus; species Peromyscus maniculatus. Next base: position 103,492,824 of record NC_134853.1, read on the forward strand.
CACTCCAGGAGTCTCAGCATCTGTGGCCATGACATGATGCAGACAGGGTACCCCTCTTCAGGGGAATGAGCCCTGTTGAAAATACAGTCTTGTTTCTTTAAGGATTAGTAAAATTTTCGGCCAGCCTCTGCAGGCAATGAAAGTTACCCCTGCTCGGTGGCAGTGATCCCAGTGATGGAAGATGCAGGGTGTGTGTGTGTGTGTGTGTGTGTGTGTGTGTGTGTGTGTGTGTAGGCCCAACATCCCTACTTTGTAAAGTACAGACTAATTAAGAATGCAAAGAATTAATCTAAGTTGCACCAGAAGGAGAAGGCTTCTCTTCTCTCTTCTTTTCTTCCTCCCTCCTCTCTCCTGGTCCTCCTTCACAGCTCCGCCCCTTTCTCTTGCCTCTTCTTTCCTTTCCCATCCTGGTCTCCTTGGACACAGACTCTTTCACCTCATCTGTATCAGAACAAAAATGTGGGCAGCTTTCTATAGATGACACTTTTTCTTATTAGTATAAAACCACTGAAAAGGCCTGTCCTTCAGAGAGGAAAGGGTTAAACAGTTGGCCTTGTAATAGCTGTCTGTCTTTTAAAACATTGTCATGTAGTTTCAGTACTACCTAAAGTGTCTTATTATAAAGGCAAATCTCTCTGTCAAAAAGATGTCATTGTTCAGTCCCAGAAAGAAATTCTACAAAGCAATGGAATAAACACAGGTTTCCATGAGACACATTTCAGGCTATGAGCTTAAGAGAAAGGGATACCTAAAGAAGTACTTTCCAAATAGATGGACGAAGATCATTAATCCCTTTGGATAAAAACATTTAATGTGATGGAATCGTCACATTAAAATTTAGAATGTTCTTTATGAAAGATGAAGATTCAGAAAATTTTAAAAAATGAGATGATGTTTCCCATCCATTTTATTTTTCTGTTGGACACAGCTATACTGTTTCTTGTATTTTCTACTTAGAATTAGTTGTTTAGTAGGTCGAGGGCCAAAAGGAATATATTCCATTTCTGCGTTAAAGCCATGAAGACCTCTCAGCAGCCAGTTTATAATCTGTTTCCCTCCGTCTATGAGCCGGCTGGTAATGCAGTATAAGCTAGAAGTCACATGGTGAAATGGCATGGCTTTCATCAGCCTAGTTCCCCAAATGGCTGCAGGGAGCCGAGCCTCTTCACTAATCAGATTTCAGTGAATAAGAAATAAAAGTCTGTAGCATTATACTGTTGAGATTTCAGGGTTTATCTTCGTGGCAGCTAACGTTGCTCTAACTCTGGCTGGAATATTGCCATAACGCAGATGTAAAATGTATAGCATGGTTCAGTGACAAGGGCAAGAGCAGCAGTGGAATGGACTTGGGAGGCTGGAAAGATGAAGATAAGTTAGGCAGTGGCAAAATCCTTTGATGATATTGCCCCTTGATACAACTCAGAAGACAGGCCAAGTGCATGCTGGTTCTTTAGCTCTAGGGAAAGGGTTAGAAAACAGAATGTTGGTAGCAATTTGCAAAAGGGTAGATGAACTCAGGCAAGAATTGGCTTGTTTTCAAGCAAAAATAAAACTGAACATCAGAAATGAGAGGTGCTGAAAAGCTGGGGAAAAAAATGACTGCTTCTAAAACCCACATAGTAAGGAGTAAGACTGAACGAGACTCAGCTTTGCATCTAAGCTCAAACAGGAGTGAAGTCTCCCTATCTAGGCTAGATGACCTCAAGGCAATGAAGAAATGGATGGAGTAAGGATGAAAAGATAAACATGAATCATACCAGAGAGTTTTGATGAGAAAGAAGCCGACTGGGAGAAAAATAGATTAGAAGTCTATCTGGTTTGTGAAGGAATTGTACAGTCAGGGAACCAGCAAGCTCGGACCAGCAAGCACTTTACCATAGCAATAAGCTTTAACCCAAAATTATCGGTAAGAGGTGGGCTTTGAAGGCCATGCAATCTCCAGGAAGGGCATGTTCCCCCTTCTTAAATTAGAAGTGGCTAAAATGGTAAGGACCAAGAAACTTTTAGTTGATGGACCTGGGTGCCATGAAGAACAACATGGGAATTTCTTCCATGAGGCAGGTTCTCTTCATTCCCACAAGAGTTTTCTCCAAACAGGAAGATGTAACATCTTCACATACCAGTGACCGCTCTGTGTGCTTACTTACCATTGGATATGAGTCACTCTCATGTCATAGTAAAGTTGAATAATTATTAAGCTTAACCAGCATAGGACAGAGAACTGTCCCTATCTACATCCATCCTTTAGCCCCATATGCTTACAGAATGTTGAGGCTAAAAGTGGTCCTGATAATCGTGTGAGAATACTTTGCTGATGCCAGCTGACTTCCTCGATGAACACATGAAGCAAGGCCTCACGTCTTTTCCCGCCAACACCAATTGATCTTGCATGAGTAACACTTCTTTAAGCCACTAAGATTTCTAAGCTGACCTCAGATATCTTTTCAATTTATTTATTTTCTGTTTCACCAGAAATTGGTTTTTCTCAATTGCAAAAAAAAAACTTTTGCCTCATGTATTAGTTGTAAAAATTAAATTTTTCCTTTAGTACAACGTCTGACACCTAAGTATTTCACAAGTAAGTAAGAGTTTTCTTTGGATTTGACCAGAAGGGAGAGTTCAAATCCCCATCTGAATCAACAATAGAATCCCAATGTCACCTCTGTGTAATGAAGTTGCTGCCTCCTGTTAAATGATTACTGAGAAGAATACTACAAAATTGATGAATTGTGATGAGAGAAGTGTGAACTCAGGACTGAATGAGCAATGAAAACAGTGGGAAGAAAAACATGTATATTTGCACAGTCCCCCCCCCAAACATCAATCATAATCAATGCATAACCATCTAAATAGAAAGAAGTGTTTAAGAGCTTTTAAGATAGAAGTGACCAGTGATCGTTTAGAAAACTTCCCACCTAGAGATGACATTAGGATGTCGAACATTCCAGAAGGTCCATGGTATAAGCACATCTGCACAAGAAAACACAAATGTGTAGAATCTGAAGCTGTAGGTAGATTTACTTTGGGAATTGTCTTGTAAACCACATACTTTTAGTCTTGGTCAAGGAAGAGTAGATTACATTAACACTTGTAAGGAAGGCTCATTATAAAGATTCAGTTTGTAAAAAGAGGGATGGGATTTTCCATAAATCAAAGAAATCATAAGCCACAATATCAAAGTCTCGTGAATTTGGAACTAAACAATCCTTTGGAGTCTATGTCTGGCTCTAAAGACCTCCAGAATCTGAATTTGAGTATCTTCCTTCTCTTTCTAAACTGCAGATATCTCAACCATTTTTACCTTTTTGGTGTTTAATATAACTGATTATTTTTGTATTTCTTTGCTTAAGAGTCCATTATTCATAGACTATAGCTTTCTTCTCCGTAGTTCTCCATGGGTTGCTATCTACCTAGCTGCCATATCCATGTTTCAAGGACCATAATAGATAAGATTGTTTGCTGGATGTTGTTACATAATGGTTCTGCTCATGTTTCCTCCGTCAGAATTTATTAATTTTATTAATAGGAGATTGAGAAGGCCAACCTTTATTTTTGATGGCCACACATTCAACAGAAAATAGGTATTTTACTAGGAGGAAGAGTAGAGTAGAGCCCGAGAAAAGAGAACAATGGAAACAGACTCTGTAGAGAGTGTCAGCAGTTCTTTAGTGCTTATTTCTGTAACAAACACACAGCACTTCCAAGTTCATAGGCAACGGTGCAAAGTGCTTGAAGAGTTGTCACTGTTTGTCCCATGAGCCTGGACAGTGCGGGTCAAGTGCAAGGAGTCATAGAAAGAAAAATAAAAGAAACACAGCATGCCTTTGACAGCTTTTGCTGTGGAGGAATGAAGGCCTCGTCTTCAGAGGTGGCTGATACAGCGTCAATGCTCCCACCAGAGGAAAACAACCTGAAAAGCCCAGGTGACTGTAAACTATACTCAGACAACCACAAACTGATCAGTTCTGAGTATTCATTAGCTTGGGTTTGTTTGTTTGTTTGTTTTAGTATAGTTTGTCAGCGTCTACAATTTACTTTTCAACGGTGGGTATGTCTAACAACTGGCTGACAAATGTCCTGTTGATACAACGATCCATTCTTAGAAGCTAGAGCAAGCCAGTTTCAGCCCGGAACCGGGTACCCCCTGCCTGGAGATGGGAGAAAAAAAAACTGGCAATTGAGGCGTTCCACAAGAAACCAGAGAAAGCGTCCTTGCACACTAGGAGTTTGCAGTGACACCAGCATCTGCTCCATCTCCTTTAACTCCAGCCCGGATTGCAACTTCAGCAACCCGGGCTCTTTCTTCCAAAGGATCAGCTCTACGCTTAGAGACAGGAAACGCCACATGATACGGTTTCAATATTGCTCCCCAGCCTTCCTGCTTCAGATAATCTGATCAAGAAAATCCCTCACAGGAGTGCCCAGCAGCTTGTGTTTTAGTTGATTCCAGATCCAATCAAATTGACAACCAAGATTAGCCATCAGAGAACCTCTACGGTTTGCTGTGCTCTAGGGTTCTTAGTAGAATTGAAACAAAGCTCTTGAGGATGGGTTAGGCAGGGTTTAGCATATTCTCATATCATCTTCCTCCTGACTCAGAAAAATGCTTGTCTCTCAGATTGGTTGAGGACAACAGATGAACTGTTGGTAAGTGGGAGATCAGATAGGAATTTTCATGAACTGTAGAAATAGAGTTCTCCTCCTCTTTGCAGCCTTGGCATCTGCTGGGGGAGAGGTGGAGGTTTGGCTAATACTCCCAGACTGAATGTGGTAGCAAGCTTGCATGATAGTCCCTAATAAGGCCCTTTCCTGATATTTACATTTTTGTGTGTGTAGGTACCACTTACATTGTGTGCTAGGATGATCTGTGACCAACAGAATGGGATAGAAGTGATAACAAGCCAATTAGGAGGTGAGGTCACAACAACAGCTTGACTCTCCCTTAAATTACATGCTGGGAGGAGGAGTGGGTGGTTGCCTTGCTGTGATCAGCCCAAAGGAGGGGATGTGATAGAGAACTAAGGTCAGAAGTCATGTGGATGACCTTTCTGGGGGATGATCCTCTGCCCTAGTGAAGCCTGCAGATGACTGGAGCCCGGACTGACATCTTGACAGCAAGCTCATGATTGACTGTGAGCCAGAGCTATCCAATAAGCCCTTGACCCTCAGACTCGGCATGAGATAATCAGAGTTTGTTGTTTTAAGCTGCCAAGTCTGGAGCAATTTGTTATGCAGCAATAAATAACTTATACACAGCCTTAGGTTGTCTTTCCGTATGCTCTCATATAACTCATTCTAGATTGCAATCACTTACTCACTGGTCTGGCTCTTCCATCGAACCGCTTATACTTTGAGGAAAGAAACCAAACTGTTGATTACATCCTCAGTACCAAGGGAAGTGCTTAGTACACAGGAAAGACTCAGTTGCTGTCATTGGGTAAATAAATGAGGTGGGATGGAGTAAAGGCCTGATGTCAGGCAGGCTGGTGGGACCAGTCAGCTGAGGAGTGAGCTTGTGGAGTTGAACTTGAGCTAGTCTCTCCTAGGTTGAGAGGGTTAATATGAATGAAGTCTTTCTTCCCCCGTCCCCACCCTGCTCTGGTTTCTCCAAGTTGGCTGCAAGTAGAAGGAAAAACTGCTTCAAATTCCCAGCCACAAGAAGAACAGACCGTGGAGATGCTCCCTGAGAAGATGGTTGAGATGGGAGATGGAAAATTAGCATAGACAGCCATAGGGATAAAGGAACAGTGGGGATAAGGCTAAGGGTTTTATTTTTATTTTTTATTTTTATTTTTTTAATTTAAGAAGTTAAAAAAAAAGTTTGTTTAGAGGAGGTTAAAAGTTCAGCTGCTGCTCTAAGTGGTGTGGTGTCTGGTTACGAACGTTCTGGGACAGACATATCCCCTTCAGGACTCTCCAGGCCCCCTTGGAGAGCCATACTGCGTGCTCTCAAGTCCTGCATGGGCCATCTCTAACTGGAAGAATAGAAGCCCAGTTTCAAAGGACCATGAACAACCTCTCTGTGGTCTTCCCTGCACTCTGCATGCTCATCATCTTTTGAAAAAGTCTGAATGGATCTTAGGAAGACCAAAAAGTCTTTAAAATAAACAACAAAACAAGTGTCCAGTGGCAGTATAATCATGGAGGGACATTTGAGCAGGTGACATCTTCCCACTGAGGTAAGGAACCCACACAAGGTGGGGAACACCATCAGGAAATATTAAGTTTTGACTGCATATTTTCTGTATACCTGAGAGTAAGGAGTAGGAAAAGACGTCCCATCTTATTTTTCTCATTACAGACCTTTTAGTAGGAAAAACACAGTATTCCCTTAGTGTGGTAAACAGGGCACGTGGAACAGAGGAGTGGGCTTTCAAATTCCTCATCTGTTACTTCTAATTATTTAACCACAGAGTTCAGCTTTCCTGAGTCTCAGATTATTTTTTTTTTAACCTATAAAGTAAGGGGTATCTACCAGTCCTTTCTCCAGCCCCCAGTACTCCCTGAAAACATGCCAGCTGAATCTGCCTGGGATTCCTGAGGCCAAAGGAAATTAAGAAAATATGTAAGCAGAATTTGGGAATGTTTGATTAAATTGAGGGTCTATGAATACAAGGAGTGAGTCAGAGCCTCCCCCCGCCACCCCCCCTGCTAGCTTGGGATGTTATGTTGCTATTATTTCTGCAGGTAACTTAGTGTCATTCCAGGACACATGCATACACCCAACAAGCTACACAATGAATTTTACTGACCACGATAAACTAGATTTTTATTTCTACATTTGCAAAAAAGGATATTTAGTAAAATTCGCCATCTGATAAATAAAAAAAAAAAAAACCACTAAAAATTTTTGCCAACAATTTGCCGAAAGTTAATAGGTTTTCAGGAATTCCATTTGTCTCAGAGGTTTGAATTTCTGTAATCCCTGCCTTTATAAAATTACCAGTGTTCACTTACATTAACTTGGTCCTTACTGTTTCATTAGTGAAAATATATCTAGGGTGCATTTCTGTAGACTCTTTCAGAAGTCAGTGAGACTTGAGACCTACTTACCCTTTGCCAAGTGTTCATAGTACATAGTAATAACTCTAAAAAAGGAAGATCTATGGAAACAAAGCGGCAGCCAAAAAGCCAAAAGCTTAATTTCTTTTCTCCGTCCTGGGGGCTGAATGCAAGGGCTCTGCTATGAGGCTAGATCTCTCCTCCATCCCACTCTTTCTCTTTTAACTTTTCATTTTGAAACAGGTCTAGCTAAGTCATGGCTGAGCTTGACCCTACTCTGTAGCCCAGGCAGGCAGGCAGCTTGTAATCTTCTTTCGGCCTCAGCCTCTCCAAGTAGTAGGGACCCTGTGGTCTGCGCCATCGAGACTGGCTCGTTTCCCCGTGTACCTCTCAGTTCGTGGCCTTGAGAAAATGGCCTTCCTTCTCAACACCTTGCTCATTCATCCACAAAATAGAATTAGTGACATTGTCCACCCAACAGGATGGCTAGAAGAATTAAATGATCAGTTTATACATACTAATACACATTGTGAAGTGTGACTAGTATGCAGTAAATTAGCTATAATTGCTATTATAACAACTAATTTTAAAGAAAAATAGCTTTTATATAAATGTAATTTATTCAAATCATGACCCCAAATGTTTAAAAGTATATACCTCTGGGGGGTTCCCTCTGAGCCTGACAACCAGGCTGAATGTTTCTCCAAGGCCACAGACATTCCCGTCTTAGTCAACATTATATTTCTATGAAGAGACACCATGGCCATGGCAACTCTTATAAATGAAGGTATTTAACTTGTGTTTCCTTACAATTCAGAGGTTTAGTCCATTATCAGCATGCTGGCAAGCATGGTGGCATGCAGGCAGACATAGTGCTGGAGAAGCTGAGAGTTTTATATCAGTAGGCAGCAGGGAGAGAGAGAGCCACTGGACCCAGCTTGGGCTTTTTGAAACCTCAAAGCGCACCCCCCAGTGATACATTTCCTCCAACAAGGCCACACCCCCTAAGAGTGCCACCCTCTATTGACCAAGCATTCAAGCCTAGGAATCTATTCTTATTCAAACCACCACACTCCCCATAAATAGTCCCAAGTCAGTCACCGCTTAGTTTTCTTTTGGTGTCTGTGGTGGTTTGGGTGAAAATGTCCTCTGGAGGCCCAGATGTTTGAATACTTTGTGGTACTGTTTGAGTAGGTGTAGGGAGTATGGTATCGCTGCAGGAAGCATGCCACTGGCAGGTAGGCCTTTAGGTTTAAAAAGCCATGCATCATTCCCAGTTCATTCTCTGTTTTGTGCTTGCAGTTCAAGATGTGGGTTGTCACCCCTCAGCTTTCACCTGCTGCCACAATCCCCAGCCAGGACGGACTCTTTTCCCTCTGGGACCACATGCTCAAATAAATCCTTTCTTCTGTAAGTTGCCTTGGTCATGGTGTTTTATAACAAAAATAGAGAAGTAACTAAGGCAGAAATTGGTACCAGGGAATGAATATCAGGTACGCAGCCATTGCCGGGACAGGCCTGAACATTCTGTGCTGGGGTGAACATGGAAGATGTTGAGACTTTGGACTAGAAAAGTGGTTAAATGCTAGAAGCAGGCTATAACATTAATATCTTTCTTTAAAAATAATGACCCATCCTAATAGGAGCTTAGAAGACACTGGTGCTGAAATCCACATGAAATATGGAAACCCCAATCAACAGGGTTCAGGATGCAGGGATTGGGAGAGGCTATTAGCAACTCGGTAAGAGGATATTCCTGTGACACTTGGGCAAAGAATCTAGCAGCTTTCTGCCTTTGTCCTAAGAACTTGCCTGAGGCTAAATTTAAAAGTAAAAAGTCAATTTTTTTTTCAGAAGAGGAAATTTCAAGACAGCATCATATCGAATCTATGGTGTTGTTATTATTAATTAATATTACATAAATCTACAGAGAAAAATATGGAGTGGGGCAGAAAGAAATACAGAATATATACAGTTTGAAGAGAAAAAAGTGCACTAGAAATCTTAATGCTTCATTGAAGGTTTATGCTGAAGCAGATAATGAGGTAAGGAGAGGCCTGACCTGCAGCCAGGCAACATGTGGCAGGGAAGTCCTGAGGGGCTCTTGCATAAGGCTGTGAAAGTGAAGACTAGGGTGCATTAGAGAACCCAAGATGTTTAAGATGCTAGAGCCCTGGGATATCTGCCAAGGAGAGCTATAGACAGGAAGTGGAACCAGCCCAGGAGAAAACAGTAAGCTACAGGTAGTAAAGCTTGAAGCACAGAACTGCCCGAGCCATTTGATATCAGATATGGAGATACAGGATTGGGTGTTTGTCCTGCTGAAATTTAGTCTTGCTTTGGTCCAGTATCTCCTCCCTATGCCCCCATTCTTCCCTTTTGGAATGACACTGTATATCCTATGCCATTGTATGTTGGAAGAATGTTTGCTCTTATAGGGTGTTACAGGATTGTGTTGTGTTTCAGAAGAGAATGTAGATTTATTTAAACTTTTAAATAGTGTTGATCCTGAAGGACATTGAACAAATGCATTTTGCATTATGATATGGCCACGAACCTGTGACGGCCAGGGAGTAGAATGTGGTGGTTTGAATGAGAATGTTTCCCATGGGCTCAGATGTTTGAATCTTGGTCCCCGGTCGGTGGACCTATTTAGGTACATTTAGGAGATGTGACCTTACTGGAGAAAGTATGCCACTGAGGCAGGCTTTGAGGTTTTAAAAGCCATGTCCTATTCTCATTGGTTCTCTCTACTTCATGCTTGTGGTTTGAGATATGGAAGCTCTGAGCTTCAGGCTTCCAGCCTCAGCCTCCATGCCTGCCACCGGCTGCCTTACTATCCCCACCCACCATTATGAACCCCAAGTATCTTGAACCATAAGCCCAAATAAATTCTTTCTTCTATAAGTTGCCTTGGTCACGGTGTTTTACCACAGCCATAGAAAAGTAAACAGCACAGTGGCTGATCATTTGTAGCTTAAAACAATAGCACATATTAATTATCTTGCATTTTCCATCAAGTTGGGAATACAAACAGCTTCAGTGGGTCCTTTGGATCCCTAAAGGTGGCCATGAAGTGCCCATCCAGGATGAGCTCTAATGGTTAGGCCTGCTCAAAAGAATCTGCTTCAAAATTTGTAGGGATATTAAGAGATTTCTCTTCCTTGAAGTAGGGCAGGGGGCCACAGCTGGCTATTGGCAAGAAAGGGTCTTTAACCCACCATGGTCCTTTGCTGTATGGAGTCTTCCAACACAGTCATTGCCTTTATCAGACCACTGGGGAGAGCCTGAAGCTGTTTGTATTCCCAACTTGATGGAAAATGCAAGATAACTGCTAGCAGTTATATATAAAAGACTAATATATGTCATGTGACTTACTTGTTATAATCAGGTAAATGACATTCTTTCACCTTGACTATATTTTGCTGATTATAGTCAAGTCACAAGTCCTGCCTACACTCAAAAGGTATTGGTTTAAATATTAAGGCAACTCCACGTAGTTAAAAGGGAGATTTATTTTGTGGGGTAACTTACAAGTGAAGGGATAGGCTAGAGGGTCTGGGAAAGGTGTAGCACAGTCTAGCAGTGTTCTCTGGAGAACTCTGCTCGGTCTACCTCCAGAGTCCAGGAAGCAAGAGAGCCGGCCCATCCAGATCTGGGATCTTGGGTCTTCAGGGGTCCTCTCTCAGCTCTGCCTTGTAGGCGCGACAGTTACTGAAGCCTCAAAGGGGGTGGTACTGCCAGGTCAAAGCTGGAACGGCTACCCACTACAAAAAGGAGGTGATCACTGGAGTGTAAATGGTGGTGATGGTGGGGGGTGGGCTCCTCAAAGACTATCCATGGATGTCATCAAGAAAAAAGGCACTGCTCCTTTTCCATTTTAATTGCCCAACTCGGCTTCCGTTTATTCCCAAAGTCTGGACAGGTTTTACAGTCTGTTCACTAGAGGCACAAAGCACAGGCAGAGTGGAAAGAACCAGGCAAAGAGAAGGTGAAAGAGAAAATTACGCGTTCTATTTGAACTGTGGCAGGGGTGGTGTCGGTGTCCAAAAGTAGCTCTTTAAATTCCCAGGGCCCCACCAGTATGCTCTGGGGAAAGGGCTCTGAGGAGACGAGACCCACAGAGCAGGCCTAATGCAGCCTTCCTTGGACCTACTGGCTTGGAAACTGGTCCCTGAGTCACGAGCAAAGCTGCCTACTTCACAGACTGGTAGGAAACTAACTCTAACCTCCCTCCAGAAGACACAGGATTCCTAGCAACACACCACTCAAGCATTCACCTTTCCAGAAAGGGGACAGGGGAAACAAGCTCACATTTCAGCAGGAAAGGATTTGTGTAGACCTCGGGAGGGTAGCTCAGCACCAGTACAAACTATGAAATGAATCTGACATACTTGCCCCTGACTTGATTTTGAACAAGGTACAAAAACTACCTAGAGGTTGATCCAAACTTAGAAAATCATCCTCCATATCCAACACATGGCTCCTCCTTCAAAAGAACTATTAGCTGGACATGATGACATACGCTTGCCATCCCCAAGCTTTGAAGGCTGAGGCGAGATTATCATGAATTTGAGACCAGCTTGGGTTAGACAGAGAGACCCTATCTCTAAAAGTACAAAAACAAGTGCAACAACCCTCACTTTTATTAAATACACTGAAGGTTGCTGCTACTGATAACCAGCCCGATTGAAATAGTTTTCAAACTGAGGTTATTAAGTCACCTGATTCCTGGATCTTCCTGTCAGTAGAATGGATAGGATATTTTAAATTGGGGTTTAGGTGTAGATGGTGGTTTGTTGTTGTTTTAAACAAGCACCCCAGGAAGTGTTTATATGATTATTGAAGTGGGACCGCTACTGTAAACAAAACACCATATCAAAAGTGAAATTCTGTCTCCAAATTACCTTATCTCTGCACTGCCACCCACGACCCTAAATTCCACAGACGCATCTGTTGTCTCCCCTGCTGATCAACCAAAGAGAGCATCTCACAGCCCCCTCCCCCAGCTCTACTCTCTAAATGTAGACAAGCAACCACACTACATGGCCACGGATGCATATACTGCCCGTGGCCGTCCTGGCTCCCCAGAGAAATGATGGAATAGGTTGTGGGCACATGCTGCTCTTCCTAGCACTACAAAAGAAGCCCCACTCCCATCTCTCTAGGAATCCCGTGTTTTGAGTGGAACCACAACAGACTGTGGGCTGCCCATACCCCGGGGTTACAGAGTCATGCTGGAAGAAATGCAATGCAGCCAGGCCAGGCCATGCTAGCCACTGCTGACTTCGTCTGCAGACTGCACTTGAATTTTTGCAGGACCCTATTAGGGTCCCCAGGAGAGTTCTCATATGAAGTCCAAGAAATCTGAAGAAACTATGGCGCTTACATGATGGACTAATTTCATTTCAATAAAATTCCCGTATTACATTCAATGCGCCTGGCTTTATTAAGTTTTGTCATAAATGCTGGGAACACTTCCAAATTTAGGCTTGCACAATTATTTTTATTGGTGCGTTAACTAAAAATGGTATATGCATAAGTCAGAGTGTACGTTCGACTTCATCTGGGAAGCCAAAATGAGCTTTGGGTTGATTTATAGTCATTTTAGCCCTGTAAATGAGATACAGGAAATGGGAGCTAGAGTTTCTGATCACAGCATTGCTAAACCCTCCACTGGTTCCATCCACAGCTCTGCCGTGTATCTAATGAATTTAAATTCCAAATGTCTATCGGAAACCCACAAAATCACTGAACAAAGAGGCTGGCTTCCTTTCAGACCCAGATCCATCCAAACAGTGCAAAGAGCCCAGAGGTTTGTTGTACAAAAGTGGGACTGGGGAGTTCTTGGTGCTTTGAAAGATTTTAATTGCTATGGAAAAATCCTTTCAAAGATTTCCCCCCTCAACATGGGCCCCTTGGAAACTTTTCTTAGGGGAACTGTAAAATATTTATACAGCTAGCAACATTGTTTAAAAAAAAAAAAAAAAAAAAAAAAGCAAGAAGGGAACTGTACTGAATGAAAAGCAGACTCACTTGGAGCGAGCCCTGCAGATCCAGGGAGCCCCAAGCAGAGGACACTGCTGGTTCAGCCCTGAACGACAGAATTCATCCAGACCAGACCCACACAAAGCAGAGTTCGTGGATGTGTCTGGTCCAATGCTCTGCCATCACCGTTTTTAAAACTCTTTATTTTGAGGAAGAGCCCCATGTTTTGCGGGGAGCTAGTGAGGTTTTTGGAGCGAAGTCACTGACCCTGCTTCCCCCCAGAAAGTTGTGTTGGGACCTGGATACATGAATCCCCATCTAGAAATTTGACGCTTTGCTTTTCAAGGCCAATCTGAAAGTAGTGCTTCCCACCAGCCCGATTGGTCCACACACATTCTACCCACAACCTGAGTGCAGGAGGCTTACAATCTGTATTCAAAACCTTAGAAAACATGGCCCTGAATTTGTGAATAGGCCCGAAGTACAGAATTTTAGAATTTAAAAGGACCGTGGTGATCTCATTTTGTAGTGTAAATGTATTCCCAGAGAGGAAGGAAATTTCCCAAGGCAACTTAATTAGTACTAGTTGGGGTCAGGCCCTAAGGTCCACGCGCCTCTCTCATCCTGCAGCGTCTGTAAAGAGGGGCTCACCTGGATAATTACAGTTCCCAGACAGCGCTGGACTCATGTGAACTGCTGCTTCGGTGTGTTCTCAATGCTTCAATCAACAATGGCATTATTAAAGAAAGGGCTGAAGAGATAATCGCCCTCTCTACATCAACTCCCCAAATATTTTCATTTCCTCCCACTGCTTTATCTTTCTCTGATGAAGCTATGTGCTAATAAAAATCACAGATGTCAATCGCGTGGCCTCTTGGGATTCAACCTACACACTGATGCCGTCAGCCCTGCAACCCTGTAGAAAGGAAGAAAGAATCCAAGGCCCAACAACCCACAAAGTGGATAATTAACACCAGAGAAAACCAAATTTGGCTTCATCGAGGTAGCTGAATTACTAAGGGGCAAGATGAGACAGAGCCCCAAACTTTCCTACAGGGGAGAATAGATACAACACCACCACAGTCTTCTCAACCAGAAGGGACCCTCTTGTCTCAAGGCAGATTTAATTGCCATAATTCAATTAACATGCTTTCACTAATGATATGAGCTCGGAGATGACAGTTCCACAGCAGCCCCACCGAGAGTAAGCCAATTTCTTTTCATTTTTTAACTTGGTCTTAATTATAAGTGAATTGCATTGATTTCTTTTTCGCATCTGGCCTTCAGCTGCTTTGTTGGGGAATACTATCATATAATTTAAAGACTCTGGGTCTTTAGCAAAAAAAAAAAAAGTACTTATTTTGTGTACTAACTGCAGCATTCCTAAATAAAAAGCCACGAATACATAAAAAATTTTTTCTAGATGACAATTGTTATCTTATGTTAAGTGAGACAAAGAGTATTTACATCAAGTGAAATGATCATTTATTTCTCAAATTCTGAAGTGTATGTAGAAGATTCAATTAAAGATTTAAAAACTAAGTATCAATATTGTTATTAAATGAGATGGATTTAGACATGTAAAAAAAATGCTAGAGAGAGCCAGCAGCTGTGGTACCTAAGTCCAAAGAACATACATGTTCTTTCACAAGATAGATTGTATGGCCATTCATATAAGAAGCCATTCAAAGGCTACCTGGGATTTAAGACACCAAACGCAGGATGTATGCTGGGAAAATGATAATTGGATTAGCTCTTCCACTGAAGAAGATAAGAGGATAGATAGGCTTTCAATATGAGTTAACACAGCCACAGCAAATGAGAGCCGACAATGTGAATTACTGGCTGAAAGCCAGCGGACAGTGGCCCTGCTACACTCAGAAACATTTCAACCAAGCAAAGACTATTCCAGGAGGGCTGGCCCAGTGCTCACTGGCTAATTGGCATAATAGAATAGATCCATTTTGATAAACCTCTACATTCATTCATCAAAAGTATATGTTCTCCATACCACACACCATTACCAAAGTTTTAGTAATTCCATGAGTTTTGATCTAGTAGAAATGTATGGCTAAGTCAGAATTTTTGATACAGTTAGGATTCCAAAGATATCAGAGTAGAATTGTAACTGATTTTTTCCCCCTTAAGGGTTCTTTGTCCCATTTTCTTGCCTAGCATTTTATTTTATTCAGATCAAATTTTGTCTTATGTATTTGCCATATTCTTCAAGCCCCAGCATGAAGAATAAGAAGTACCAAAAGGCCATCACATCTTAAAAAGCAAACGACTACTAGCTATGAAAAGCCAACCTTCCCTACGAGCATGAGGTGAACTCCCACCCATCCTCATCGCTTGCTTCCAGCCTTCCTTTCCCCCAGACACAAGGCTTCTTGTTCTGGGTTACTTTATCTTACAGAACAGTGAACATTTGACATTCACTAGTTATTCCTTATTATTGATGCTTATTCATCCCAACAGGTCACAATCTGCCCAAATGTCAACATGTCACTGTCATGTTTCAGGCCTGGCATTTACATGCTTTTTGTAAACATTCTCATGCAATGAGAGAAAGAAACCGAGGCTCTCATCTCATCTTCCAAGATCTTTGACTTGTGGGAAGTTTTTCACTTGCATGGGACAAACACATGTCTCAAACTCCTGAGATTTAGAAAGACAGTAAGACTTCTTAAGGTCTTGGAAGAAACAATATCCCCTCATTTCTACCCAAGACATCTGGAGGAGGATTTTGGTTGATTTAGACTTGGCCATTTGGCCATACCCAAAATACAGTACCAAATCCACCTAGACTGAATCAAGTGACCACCTTTGTGGCCAAAGGGGTACAGAACAATGTTCTCCTGGATTCGCCCATCTATAATTTTGTGTTGTGGAGCAGTAGAAAGCAGGAAGAATAATGGGTAGGGTGCTAGGCATGGACAATAATGGTGCCTAAATGGTCAATCTGGTTTGGAAGAAGTCAGGCGTTTTTCAAAGTTCTGGGTATCCAGAAGCAGTCACCTTAGTATGGATGACTTTTACTTCATATTTTAAGAGATGTCTGGATTAATGCAAGTTCATATTACCCATCTTGACTGAATCTTCTGTTAGGAAAAGGTATGCCCTCATGCCAGCAGCAGTATTTTACAGTTATATTCAGAGTGCTACTAACTGGTCATCAGAAATACTTGACTTGGAAAATAGTACATACATAATGGTTTACTTTGGGAAAGATCTGAGGGACAGGAATGGCAAGGGTTAGAAACAGAAAGTGTTCGCCTTCAATTTTAAAGAACATTTTATTGCTCCTGGACACAAAAGCCCAGAATGTACAGGAAGATCTGCTCCTTCTGGGGCTCTGAAGCTCCCTGCTGCTTTCCTGTGGCTGTAGGATGCTTTCTCATGCCCACATCACTCATGTAAATCAATCCCCTTTCCACAGAGATATGTGCAACAGGATGACTTTTTTTACTTCGCTAGTTAGTTATATTTTTTCAACCCACATGTGGCTGAACGAGAAGCCTGCCCTCCACCCCCGTCCACCACCCCCGTCCACATACACTCTTTACTCTGTGTCAGGTCGGTTCGCTATTTACACAAGGACAGAAGAAAAGTTTGAGGAAGGTAAAGGGGTCACTGGGCCCATTCTCCTGGCTGTCTGTGGCCTTTCCCTGTCATTTCCTCTCATCCATCACTGTCCTCCCTAGAAACTCATCCATGTCCCTTGAGTTCGGGTTATTTTTTCCTTAGGTAATATTCCTTTGACAGGATCTATTTTAAGATCATTATGTTCTCCTCAAAGTTGTTTGGCCAGAACGTTCCTGTTGATCCAGGCTTTCTGTCTACCCAGCTCGGTTTCCTTGTTCCCACATGCAGGGAATATTAGCATTCTTTCTTATTGTGGGGAACTAGGCAGTAATCTTACACCATATGTATTTTTATATCGAAAGTCATGAGATCCTTATTTTGCATTCCTTAACTATGAGCCATCTTCCATTTCCCATCCTTCACAAGGGTAACCCGGGTCGGCATCACCATTAGAGAATTCCCAGAGAAGCTTGGGAATCTGGTCCTTTGATTTTTTTTTCATTTGGTAAGGGGGGCAGGGACGGCCCCCGCCTGCTCGTCGTTTGCTTTGGGATAAAATCTTTTAAGTTCTAGTCATTAACTGCCTAGCTTCCAGGTACTTCATGCTTGCCGCTGTGATGTCATGGTAGCCGTAGCCGGAAAGCAAGCCCAGGCTGGGGGACGTGAAAAAAGGCGGGAAGCAGATCGGAAGCAGAAGCTCATCTGAAGCTTGCCTGTGCTTACTTCATGAGGAAGGAATGTAGCAATGGACACATTCAGAGTTTTAAGGACAACAGCTCTTCAAGGTCTTCCACTCCTGACTTCTGCAGATCACAGCTTCCAGGAGTTATAAACAAGTGTACGCTGGACAAATAAGCCTGGAAACACCATCTCAAAATTCATAGAACACATTAGCATATTAAAGGCTCTGATGGTTTCACATTAAATAAACGGAGTTAACTTTGTTTAACTCAGCATTCCCAAAACCTATTTGAGCTTGAAAAGCTTGCCACAGTTTACCCAGAGGCAACCTGCAGAGCCGCATTCCTTGAACTACTCAATTAGAGGACAAAGAAATACAATTCTATTATCTTAAAAGTGGTATGCTCTTTGTAGATATTAAATATATGAATGTAATTTCCTTCACTAATCATTGTTCACTGCTGTATCTCATGGACCAGGGCCATAGAGTTCACTGGCCCAGCAGCTAGGGGTAGACAAATTCTTGGCTTTTTCAATAAGACAGGCTTCATAGAGAAGGGGAGGAGGCTTTTCTCAGTTTTTTGCTTTTAATTCTTTTATTGCTGATTAGATACATCTGGGCATAAGTTTTGGGGACCATATAGAATTTTACATAAGGGATTATCTAGGTAGAAAGGGTAAGTAGGAGGATGAGTACATTTTGATACTGGCAACATTTGCTGGATGGTTGTGGAGAGAATGTGGAAAGTGAATTTATCAAACTGGATCTGATTACCCCTTCTAGGTTGTTGTCTACAAAAGAGGAATGAGTAACAGTAAAATATGGAGGGGCCGGAGGGGCTGGTTCCTCCCTAGGAGACCTGTGGTATGAATAGGCAGAGTTGATGTTTGGAATTCAATTTCACAGCTCTTCCCTGGCTTTGAATATGGCTTGGAGGACACTCAACTAGTTCCTAGAATGTCAGAGGGCCAAGATGAAGAGAGGTGGGGTCAGTCTTGATGGGCCAGTAGACCCTGACAAAGGGGCGCAAAGCCAGAGCACAATGCCCGTCACAACAGGGGTGTTGCGTGTGCCCTGTGCCCCCCGTGAGGATCTGTGGATCCTGCTGCCCCTTCCCTGCCCCCATTCAGCACTCCATGTGAACTGGGGAAAAGCGTCAAGGAACAGTTGAGACTGAACTACGTTTGGAAAGACCAAGCATTAGCCATGTGGCGCATTTCTACTTGTGGATTAGACTAAAATTTACCTGAACATTTAGTTACTTATTTGCCTACACACCTGAAGAGTGGGGCTCATGAGACAGGAAAGAGCAACAAGAGAAACGAACTGTATTGTCTTGTGTATGTGTGGGAGTCTTCGTTTGGAATTTCAGACCTTGCTGCATCCTGATTTTGGTGTTCAGGAGACACTTGTTATGAGCCCAGTTGAGGGACAGCCAACCTGTGACAAAAGCTTGAAAGTACTGTCATCGTTTCCAGTTTCTTGGGAAGGAGTCACTTCACTGCAGGTGCCTAGTTTCAATCATTCTGTCCCCCCAGTGCACAGAATAGCACCCAGTTTAGTACACTCAGTATACATTCAATAAACATTCTTTTAGATGAATGAGTGAAATGTGCTCAGGCCCTGAATCTCAGGACACGCTCGCTCTACAGGAAATTTACCTGTGCATCTTCCTTCTTAAAGGAGAAAGTGAAAAGAAGTAAGGTTTGCTGGCGGAGTTCATGGCAGTCATTCTTCCCAGGTAATGGTCGCCTTTCTTTCTTTTCTCTCTACTCAACCATTTGCTTCCTCCTCTGCCTTTCTACTCGATAAATGCTTTCGGGACGAAGCTGGCCTGCAGAATAAAGGAGCAGTCCAGTCTTTGAGCAGTCCCAATTCCTCCTGACCTGTGGCTTGGGAAAAGTTTAAACTCAGCTTAAAGGGAAAACAGAGCCTTCTGTTCACACTGGAGAACGTTGGTAATCATGGCATGCTTCTCGCTGCTCATCCTGCATGCATGTCCTCTTCTATCATTGGGGTCTCTATGCAGGCCATAGGTCCTGTGTTCTCCCAAGGCTTTTCCTGTACCTTTCAGATGACACAATTTGTTGGATTATAACGACCCACTTGGATGTCCATTTCCTCCTATAGATGTTAAGGTCTTAGGAGCTCTGTCTTCATCATTATGTTATCCAATGCTTCCCACAGTGTGCATGGAGCACATGGGTTAAACCAGGTATTTTTTTTTTTATTTCTTAAAAGCAGAAAAAGGGAAGTTTACTTTCTCAATACTTACATGCATTTTGTACTCTCCTGTCCTGACTGAACTATCAAGCCTGCTGGATGTGGTAGAATGGCTATCTCCTCTCCTCTCTACCCCTTTGGCCTGAGAGGAACCTAGACATTCAGAGAACACCCACATAGGGTCCTGTCTCTTTTTGCCTTCTTCTCTGATTGTTGTGGCATGTGCCTCTGCCATGTCACAGGCACTCAAAAGTATCCTGGATGTGCAGACAGTTCCTGAAGATTCAAGTTCCTCAAGTCATACAGTGATGCTGAGTTTCCTTCAGATCACACTGCCTTGGAGCCAAGTTGAGACTTCGAGGTAAGAACAAGTCTCTCTTTTCTGTGCCTCTCAGGCAAGAGCCAGAGCACTTGATATTTGGTGGTTACCCCTGTAAAGACCACTTCTCAGTCTTTTGGGATCTTGGTGACCAAAGGAAGATTTCTCTAGGTTCCCAGCTAGGGGTTAAATGGTGGTGCATATGGTTAGCATACTTGTGACTTTTTTTTCATAATCTTTTACAGGATTGTAAATGCTAAATGAGTTTTGTTTTTTCTGTTAAGGCCAAGATATTGCCTCTGTTGTTCAATCTCCTATCCTCCTTACTCGCCATTGTGCCGAGGATATTATAATGGTGATAATTATAATAATTATGGGCCGTCGAGGAAGTTCAACAGGTAAAAGTGCTCACTGTGAAAACCTGATTGGATCTCTGGAGCCCACATAAAGGTGGAAAGAGAGAATCGACTCTAAAAAGTTGTCCTCTGATCTCCATAGCCATGTCGTGGTGCACATGCCAAAACATACACATTGTTCACACACACACACACACAGTAATTTAAAAAAATGTAAAAAACAAATTCCAATACTGATGATAATAGTAAGTATTTTCATTCGCACTGACCTCAATACAGTTGTTGTACTAGCTCAGGCTGTCCACACATGCCCTCTGTAGGATGCATTTATCAGTCACATCATATAGATGGACAGAGGGAGGCGAGAAGAGACCAAATGACTTGCCTAAGGTTACCCATCAAGTAGCTTGTAGTTTAAATATAGGCACCCGACTCTAGGACCCAAATACTTAGCAACTAGACTGTTCTGTGCCCCTATTCTAGATGGCCTTGTACCTTCCTGCCGCTGCTGTCACCCTGGGAACTGGATTCATTCTTGGACAGAGGAGGCACCTGTCTGTCTAGGGCACTGAGAGGACTCTCAGCACAGGAAGGCACAGGTGTGTGAACCAGGTATGAGAGAAAGCCAAGGGTGTAGAGCTGAATGGCAAAGCTCAAGGAGATCACAGGGCACGTGTAGCAACTAATACAAGTGGGGGGTTCCAAAGAGACAGAAACAACATCTCCAGATTTGGGGGTAAAGTTCCTGGTGAAGCCTTCTAAAACACCCCAAGACTTTATCTAAAAACCTTCTAGTACAAACATACATTATCCTCCCTCTCAGTCTTGTCTCTGAGTAAGACTGGGTTATGTGATGATCCAGAGCTGACTCCGGTGGGACAGGCAGGTAGTGAGGCTGCGGTTGTCACAGCCTCTGCTGTCGCCTTTGGAACTCTCTGGGAAGAAGAAAGGGGAAATGACCAGGCCCAAGCTTGAAGCCAGCTGCAGCTTGGAGTTCTGGTGAAAATCCCTCCTGTTTTGGATTTGGGGATATGTGCGCTCTCGAAAAGACAAAGGAGAAAAGAGGAAGCGAGGGCGGCAACGGCCTCGAAACAGGAACAGGAGAAAGCGAGAGAGGCTTCGGAGTCTCTGATTTGTGTGGTGTGAGCCCTGACTCAGCTCCAGCCCTGCGGGATTTATGTGGCTTCATTAATCACACTTTCTTTTGAAATGGAATTTTCTGCCTGGGAGCCTTTGAACATCGACATCCAAACACAATCTATTCCTTTAAAATCACCTCTGGATAAAGACAACCTGTGGAGGGAAATCCCCCAGCTCGTAGGTGGGGTCGGTTCGGTTCTCAGATCTCCGTGCAGTACAGGGAAATGGCCCCTCCCTCCCAGAACAGAAAGGAGTCCCTCATCTCTGATTAACGACAAGCAGTGCCATCTAGTGGCGATTTGTGTTTTGTTTGTCCTGGATAATGAGAAAGGGGCCTCCCAGGCCAGCTTTCTCAGGACTGGGAAAAAGAGTCATCTTATCATCTTTCTGATGCAGTTAAATGACAGAAACAAGAGAGTCACAGAACTGCTGCCAGTCAGGTGGCCGAGTCTAGGCAGGCCTTTTGTTGATGGGTTGTCAGCTTCGGAGTGGTGTGAAGTCCACACAAACCACACAGAATAGTTTCCTGGGAGGGGGAGGAAGGCAAGGGGACACTCTTGCCAACTCCGTATCATCTCATCTAGCTGTAAAACTATCCCCAGTTTGCTGCTGAACAAACCATGCACTGGTCAAGTTCAAAGCCAAGCAGTGGGAGTGGCAGAGGTGCGGTTAATCCAGGTCTCTTTACCCTTTCTTACTGAGTCTGCTTCTCTTGGAATTTCCCTTTTTTGGAGGCCAACATTTCTAAGTCCTTCCATATTGTCAGCCACTGAGTTATCAGTGATAGCTTAGAAGAGGTAGGGACCCTGCTAGAATTTTCTAGATCACAGTTCCCGTGGCAGAGGTGCAGAGGAAGAAATGGCCTGCACTTTATCTCATCTTATCGCCCCTTAGCCTTGGGTTTGAGGCACAACACTGGATACGTGCAAGCTTTTGGCAACGCCACCGCCAGCTGCCTCTCCTGCTGCAGCTCTGCATTGGGCCTCACGGTACCCTCAGGGCACCCGTGCAACAACCCCCATGCCTCAGCACTGCGCCTTGAAAGTGCATTCTAGCTTCTCAGATACTGTTTTAATAAATTATTTTTATGGATTGGTGAGTTTTAATTGTGCCAAAATAAGTTAAAGCATATTCTTCAAAATTGGAGAATGGATTGTGACTTTGAAGCAAGAAACTACTTGGGGTTGCTCAATGTATGACTTGGTCAGAAAGGAAAACGGTGATTTCCATTGTTTCTGAAAGTTATCTGAAATAGAAGCAAATGTGTGTGTGTGTGTGTGTGTGTGTGTGTGTGTGTGTGATATAAACCCTATTCAACTCATTAACCATGGGGATCAATGAAATATCTTGGCTCCATTTAGTACAGAAAGCGAGAGAGAGAGAGAGAGAGAGAGAGAGAGAGAGAGAGAGAGAGAGAGAGAGAGAGAGAGAGAGAGAGAGCATTTGGCTACAGCTGGTAGTAATGAAGTAAGTATATGTAGTTCTGGGTCTTTAATCAGGCACTCAACTACAGTTGCATAGGTAAATCATCGTGTTGTCTGAACCGACTCTAATAGACCACCCAGATAGAGCAATATGAGGGGCATAAAGTCTTAGGTTACATTGCAAATTAAGATAGACTTTTAATTTGGCCACAGCAATAGCCCAAAGGCACAGAAAATAAAAGACTTCAGAATACTCAGCCCTCAAGTTAACATATAGACCACAGCCTCTCCTCCCAAGGCTCGGGGATCATTGAGGAAGAGGGGCGGAAAGAGTGTAAGAGCCCAAAGCAGTGATAGCTTCAAAGAAAAAGTGTCCTCCAGACAGGGCAGCTGCACATATGAATTCACTGAGATTGTGACAGCATACACAAGACTTCAGACACCCAATCCCAGCATGGAAAGGGGGTCAGTACAGAGTCCCACCCCAACCATGGAGCTATTGGCAAGTGTCAGCTGCTGGGAAACAGCGAGTCAGTTTTCTCTAAGAGTCAACCCCATAATAGAAGGCCACATATCTAAGAATGGCTTGATTGGTTCACACACATGTGCACACACACATACACACACATACACACAATTGGGTGGATGAAGAAAGAAGGTAGAAAGGTAGATCTGGGAAGAGTTGAGGGTGGTGAATATAATGGAAGAACTAATAAAACGTTTTATAGCCGGGCGGTGGTGACGCATGCCTTTAATCCCAGCACTCGGGAGGCAGAGGCAGGAGGATCTCTGTGAGTTCGAGGCCAGCCTGGGCTACCAAGTGAGTTCCAGGAAAGGCGCAAAGCTACACAGAGAAACCCTGTCTCAAAAAAACAAAAAATAAAAAAATAAAAAATAAATAAAATGAAACGTTTTATAAAAGTCAGATTAACAACAATTAAATAAATACTCTTTGCTACTGTAGTTGACTCCATGCAAAGTAGTAAAAGAATGTCACTAATTAAAAACTATAGCCTTTTTTCTTTTTTTAAATAATTAGATAATTTTTGAAACATTATATCACAGTTACCCATTTCACTTGCAAACTCTGGCTTTTTTTTTTTTTTTTAAATAAAATACGGACCTGTCCTTGGAAAGTGAAATATAAACTATGAAAACATGGAGATAATAATGGGGTCTTTTTGATATTTGTAAAAATGCTTCAGTAAAAATTGAAGCAGGTAGTGTCTCCACGTTAATGTCATTAAAAAAAACGAGAATTCATTTCCTCTCAGAACTTAGCCTTTAATATTTCTGAAAACAAATTTCACATCAATTTGTTTTTAGGAGTGAACACTTGACACCTTTTCAGAACAGCAAGAAGGAACTCTACTGTTAAGAAGCCGTTGAAAGCAGCCATTGATTGTCCGTGGTGTTCAGTCATGGAAACCACACAAAGAGGCAAAAGCAGGGACCTGCAGACGTGAGTATAGATGCAGCCACTCTGGGGATCCCGACTTGGGCTGCCCTGGCTTTGGAGTCGACTGTATCATAGTTTTTAAATTTCTGAAATCTGTGGCGTGGAGCCCCTTTCCCAGCAGAAGCTCGCTCTGGGGGTTCTACCAAGGGAGGCTGGATGGTGCCTGAGGGCCCTGAGTGGTCCTGGAAGGATAGGGTGGGGGTTGGTGCTGTAGACGAATCCCAGCATTGCCCTTCCATATGCGCTCTCGTGTTAAGTGGTTCTTATTTGTGGGTACGTTATTCTTTTCATTCTCACAGTCACCTACCACTCTTCATGTGACGGCATCGACAACTTGGCCCACGTAGGCAGTTTTCCCTGGCAGAGAGCCAGCCAATCATCGGTGCAGGAAGGCCCCCTTCTGGTGAAGACACAGAAGAGGGACTTTGAAATGCTGTCTGTTTAGGCAACTGCTCTGACTGTGTTGAGGCTCAAAGTCAGGCCCAGGCTGATTATATTCTTACTCTTGACCACTGCTTTCATGTACCACGAGGCAGTTGCGGTGGTTTGAATGAGATGTCCCCCATATTCTTCAGCATGTAAATACCCAGTACCCGTTGGCGGCCCTGTTTGGTTAGGTTAGGAAGAATAATGTCATTGGGGATGAGCTTGGAGGTTTCACAAGTCAGGTGCCATTCCCGGTTGGCTCTCCTTGTTTCCTGCTATTGGTTCAAATGATTGCTCTCAGCTGTCTTGCTTCTCTGCCATGACGTGATGGACTCATCCCTCTGGAATCATAGGCCCCAAATACATTCTTTGTCCAATAAGTTGCCTTGATCATGCTTTTTATCACAGGGGTAGAAAAGTGAAAAGTAACCAATAGACAAAAAAAAAAAAAAAAAAAAAAAAAACCACTAGTGGTATGGGAGGCAAACTCACGGGTTTCTGGAAGTAGACAGGTAGCCATTGATGCTCTCCACAGAGCAGGGAGAGAGGGTAGCGGCTCCAAGACTGTCAGTGTTCTCCTTCTGAGACTACCCTCCTGATACCGTAAAGGCTCTCTTTTGAGTTATATGACTGTCCACATGACACAGCCGATGGACTCTGACTAGAGATAAAGCCTATTTCATCCTTCCCAAGATTCTGGAAGAGAAAAAAGAGGAGATCCCCATTGCAGGCAATGCTGGAGATATAAAGGGCAGGACCCGACTCATTGTCAGCTACGTAGAAGTGACTTTCAGAGAAATACAGTGACGCTCAGGAAGAAATATGAGATGGAGACAGCATGCGCTGGTTCTCTTCGGTATCCTGGCCCCGATAGTGCCTGAAGCTCCCTAAACCTATGCTTTGGTCACGTCTCTCCAGTGCACAGACTGAGTTTCCGTCGCCTGCAACCACTGAATTCCGATGAACACAAGACCCTTCCTCAAATGAGCAGTTCACCTCACTCTCGGTCACTTACTGAAATACAAAGAACTCCGGATGGGCTGCTCCTGTTTTAACGGGAGATCTGCACGCCGGTGTCATCCTGAAGTCCTATTAGTGCTGGCAGGCAGAGAAGGCAGTGCACACCTGAGGTGAAGACCCGGCCAGGGCCTTTGGAGAAGTGGGCAAAAGTGTGGGAAGAGAGGGGAGGAAGCCGGGAGGGGAGTCAGCAGGAAGAAGAGATTTCGGAGTGAGAAACAGTCTTGAGAAAGACTCTTGGAGGGGACAGTAAACACATTTTACTGCTTTCATAACATGGTGTTCTGAGGCCAGTGTTTTTAGGTTCATAATCAAACAGCGACTGCTAGCTCTAAAAAGGGAGGAATGGTATTTATTCCAGTGCTCCTGGAATATTATTTGCAAGAACTCACTGGCTCTGTAAGAACTTGATCAACCCTGTATATTTTTAATTAAAAAAATTTTTTTAGCATTGTATAAACTCTATACCCTGTTGCTAAGCTATTAAGGAGACAGGCACCAGGGCATTAGAATCTTCTAGTGGTCCCTCATTTAAAACATGACTGCTACAATTGGGGAGCAGTAAAACCTCATTCTAACACACTTACAGTTGACATTTTCAGGCTGTATTGTTCATGTTTTTAAGTCCTGGAAAAAGGCCCATTAAAGCCATGTCACCCACATTAATTCAACATTTAGCCACTTACAATACAAACCCCAGTCTTTTGGAAAATGTCATTAAAAAAGTTTTGCCATATATGGACATTATTTATGGCTTGAGCCCTATTGTCTACTTATAATATGCCCTTTATCAGACCCAAATGCCCACTTCAGAGATTTTCGTTCTGAGCAACAACTGGCTTCTTACATTATCCAATGATGCAGGAAAGTTAAATTACAGCCAGTTCATATCATAGAAACAAAATGTTTCCTGCAATTACTGATAAGGGACAGTTCATTTTCTCTCTGTCATCCTGGAAAAAAAAAAAACCCTCCTAACAACAATTCATGCCTGGTTAAACAGGATTTCCACATCTCCTGCTGACATCTTTCCAAATAATTCAGGGCTGTTATTACTGTATAGCCCTGGCAAGGCTCAAAAGCAAGCAGACTTGACGAGTCTGCTCAAAGCACAGCTTAAGTAGTTGTAATTAATAATAATTACATGCCCACTACACTCCAGGTTTATCATATTATCCGTCAATGCAAATAAAAAAAAATCCCCATACAACACACTAGCAGCAAGATTGGTGCATTAATAAAGCAACTGTACAGACATCATCTTCATAAAGTTTAAAGTATTTGTGCTGGTTCCTGTTTTTATCGATGTTCAGTATTCTCTGTCTGTTTGCAAAAATGTGGCTTGGGTCCCATACAGCATGTGGCCACATTTTTTTTTTTTTTTTTTTTTTTTTACTTCCAAAAGCCTCCTCATTCCTGCCGTGACTCGGATTCGAACCGAGGTTGCTGCGGCCACAACGCAGAGTACTAACCACTATACGATCACGGCGAGCTACCGACGGGCTGGGCACCAGGCTTCCCGTAAGAGCCACTGCAATATTAAAATTTGTGGAAACACTGCCATCTATTGCCTAAGTGTGTACATTTTCTTGATGATGCCAGAGATGAGCTGTGCTTCTCTGTTCCTCTGCTGAGAGGCCCAGCACCAAAGCCAGCTCCGCCCTCTTCACTGACTGGGAAGGCTGTCCTAGGAGAGGAGGAACTGGATTCCCTGTCTAGGAACCGGTAATCAAGGTAACAAGGCAGACAGAAACTGGCCGGCGGATACATGGTTTCCGCTCTTTATCCATCGAAGGCTGCGCTGCCCACCGCACCAGCCACCTACTACGCTGAACATAAATGGGAGTCTCTTTGTATGTGTCCTATTTCCACATGCTTAGGTAACACTACCATGAAAATATGACAGAGACAAACTGCCCTGAAACCCAAAGGCTAGTTTTTCCTAGCAGAGAAACAGAATATATTCCAAATGAGGAAAGGCTCCCTCCAAACCTACTGGTCCGAAAGTTACTCTTTCCCCAATTCACAGGTTGAAAAACGCACTATCACGGGCTTCCTTTAGCACTGACAACTCGTCGGACAGGAAGATAGTATGATCCGTGCTCCATACATTTCCAGGAGAGATTTACTATACAATTTCTAGTAAAAAAAAAAAAAAAAAAAAATTGTTATCCACAGGTATTTGAAGGGCTGAGAATCTTTAAAAAAAAAAAAAAAAAAAAAAAGCCTACAAAGAGT
The DNA here is from genome assembly GCF_049852395.1 of Peromyscus maniculatus bairdii. Lineage (NCBI taxonomy): Eukaryota > Metazoa > Chordata > Mammalia > Rodentia > Cricetidae > Peromyscus > Peromyscus maniculatus. The sequence continues at coordinate 103,520,683 of NC_134853.1, forward strand.
GTGTTGCTATAGATTGGGGCCGTTATTTGGGCTATCTCTTTCAGGCCTTGGAAACCTAGGTGCATCTGGCTGGGGCTGGCTGGGGCTGGCTGGGGCTGGCTGGGGCTGGCTGGCATTGTGGGTGGAGCGTCAAATCAATGTGCCCATTGGTTGCTAGGGGCTCCCTGGTTTCTGGAGGGAGAGTGTCTCCGAGGTAAGATTCAGACACAAAAGTTCACTTCCTGCTCTCCGATCTTTAGCTTCTATGGTCTTTATACTTTCACAGATACATTTTCCTTCTGTGGTATCACAGAATATTCTTGCCCGGTTTCCTGAGCCCCGAATGGTCTGTGTAAGAAGCAAGGCGAAAGGTAGAAGAGCCTAGCAGGTCACCAGGTGGAGGGAAAAAAAAAAACAAAAAACAAAAAAAAACCCAAATCTCCTCATTGCAAAGGAAATTACTGTTTCCCAAGCCCAATCTTTGGTGGGTCAGCTTTGTGGTTTGTTTGTTTGTTTGTTTTTACTATGCTCAGTTTCTAACTGAAAATATTAGTTTAAGAAAAAGACTCCTATAATACAAATTATGGAACAAGATTCTGTTTGAATTCTGGCTTGTCATCAATGAACTGGAGAGAAGAGGTCGCTTTTGAAACGTCTGTGCCTTTCTACTTAGGGATCATAATGGCTTCTACCCAACAGGACTGTCCTGAGGACAGATAGGCAGGTACATGCCAATATTTAAAACAGGCCTATCACGTGGTAAGCACTGTAGAAATGTTAGTTATCACCGTTTAAATAAACACATTCCATTAGCTGCTGTAAACTATTTCATTTGTCTGCCAGCCTGGGATACGCTCCCCAACAGTGCCCAGGATAAGGTTTCCCTGTCTGTGCCATCACAGGGTCCCGCTGTGTCTCCTCGCTCAGGGTCCCAGGCTGAGGGAACAACTGCTCTCAGGAGCTGACTGCTCATTGAGTCATGCTCATTGCTTGACAAATGAAGAGAGAGCTCTGGAGATCCCGAAATGAGCAAGTAAAAGCTCTTTGGAGCAGCTGGGCCATGTATCCTTGCCCCGGGAGTCAAACTCTTGGGGAGAGAGAGATGGCTTTTGAACTATATGCAATAGTCACTGAGCAGCACTGAATATTTGGGAGTTGTTGGGGACCATACTGTCCAAGTTTTGCTGACTGTTCTGCAATGGGAGGTTACTCTCCATTCTACTATCCTCTTGGACCCCTGGACTATGTATAACGTCATCCAGTCTCTTAGTTTCCAACAGCTAAAGTTAACCATCACAGTCTTAGCTTCCATTTCATGTCACCTCTTTATGACTTCCCGAAGTGGAGTTCTCCTGGAAAGAATGTAATTTTAAGAGCAAGGGTCTGAGAGAAAATCACCACAGTGTGCTGCACTCATCTTTTGTTGGATTTCTGTGGCACAAACAACCTGGAAATAATGTTTTCAATTCCCTTCCACTGCGTCTGTCAGTACAGACAGTGTCCTGCTCAATAGGATGCATTGACGTTTGGCTTTTGCTATTTTAATATAAATACCCAGGAGCAAACTCTCTGTTCAAACACACCTGAGTTGCAAACTGCTCAACTGACCAAGGCGGAGGAGGTGTGAGGAGGGAAATGGATTCTAGTGCACTCTCCACTTGCTCCTCCTGATTGACCTTGGACTGCTCACTGATCCATCCCTCCCTATAAGAGTAAGCGTCATTGAGCTACATGGCTTCTAAGATTTTTCGAATCTCTGACATGCCACAAAGTTAACTTAAAGAAATACATCTATGAATAGTAATACAATATAAAAATTTTGCAGAAAAAATAAGACCCATTCAAAGAGGCATGATCATCACCATTACAGTCTGTGTTTCTCCTGGTGGTTGCAGAAGTTGCCATTTTGCTGGCTTCTCCGTGTTTGTAGCCTCAGTGTCCTGCCCGTGGGAACATATTTTAAGCATGTAGGGATTGATCTTTTGGATGAGTGGCTGAAGCTGAGCATGGGGAAGGATGTCTCTTTCTTTAGTCAGTGTTTAATACAGTTTTATTATTTTAAGAAAGAACACTAATAGAAGACCAGATGCGCACACACACACACACACACACACACACACACACACACACACACACACTGTGGATCAAATTGTTTGCCAGTTTGAATGGCACAGGGTTCCAAGATGACCAGCATCTCTCATTTGCGAGGGGGCACTAAATGATGGATTTCACTTCCAAAGACACTAACTGTTGACTCCCTTCTCAGAGTCTTTAAGCGAAGATTGATGCTTACCAGGGTCTCATTGTTAGAGTAACAGCCTTGTTGCCTGACGGCCGTGGTGTCCCTCTGATGGAGTTGTTACCTCCTGGTCCTTCATAATGGATTCAAGCAGAGGAAAGGGGGCTGACAAGGGGCCAGGGACCGCACGGGTCCCCACCTCCCAGCTGAGCCCTGTCTCCCCGTCACCCCTCCTCCCTCATTTCCCAGACTCAGCTCTATTTTCTCCTCCTCGTCCTTTTTTTTTTTCAGTTTGCCTCCTGCCTCACTGGGGGTGGGGAAATGACAGTCAGATCCCTCACTGGGCTGGAGGCCAAGCACGCCAATCCATTGGGCCAAGGCTGGCTGCCTGCCCAGTTTTCAGACAAAGACAGGTTGGGAACCCCCCTACAAAGAAGGCTCCACGGTCCCCTCCTCCCAGGGTCCTGTCTCTTCTTGGGCACTTTCTAGAACACTACCCCCATCCTAGGAAGCTGTGTGTGCTGTACTCGTGTGTGTGTGTGTGTGTGTGTGTGTGTGTGTGTGTGTGTGTGTGTGTGTGTGTGCGCGCGCGCACGCGCGCATGAGAAGTGAGAAGAAAGAAAAAGAGGCAGAGACACAGGGTTGGGGGAGAGAAAGAGTGAGAGTGAGAGACAGAGACACACACACACAGAGAGAGAGAAACTAAAATCAGACAATCTGGTACCTAAATGGGAACCGAGGATTTCATGTACACAGCACACACCTCTGAGAATAAGCTGTATTTTCAGAAGGGAAAATAAGGGGACTGAAGGCAAGGGAAGCCCAAACACATGCTGGCTTTGGGTTTCAAACTTCCATGCAAGTCCCCACTCTAAACCCTGTGGAAAGGTGGACTGACTCAGACTTGAACATCTCCTTAAGATTTCCTGCCTGCCTGCACCAGAAGATCTCTAATTCTGAGAAATCCCAAAACGCTGGAGAAAACGCATGATTTTCAGAATGCTTGTAACCACAAAATGTTTTAACAGCTTACATTTTCAAGAGTAAACTGCCTGGAGTGATTTTCCCTCTGCTTATTAATGAATTCTATTTAACCAAGTCAGAAATCTTGCAGTGGGGAAAGCTGGAACTGCGGGTGTGTGTGTGTGTGTGTGTGTGTGTGTGTGTGTGTGTGTGTGTGTGTGTGTGTGTGGTGTGTTGGGGGGGTGTTGTTGGTTGGTGGTTTCATTTTAATTTTTTTTGCCTGGAGGCACCATTATAAAACTCCAGATGCAAAGCCGTCTAATAGAATTCCTCCTCCACATAGCACTCTGGAACATGCGGCCTAACTTTTATGACTGGCAGCCCAGGCCTCTGGAAGCCTTCCGAAGGGGCTGATCCATTAGTGATAATGGGAGACCACAAGGAGCCCCTCCAAACAGCTGAAGGCCTCCGGCAGCAGAGAGCCAGGCTCTGAATACAGGAAAAGGCCCGTGGGGTTCGAGAGGGACCCCTCAGGATGGACAGCAAGTTTCCTCCACCACGTTAAGACCCGAGGCTTTCATGAAGGGAAGCAATGGAAGGAAGGGACTGGTTAGCAGCCTGGACTGATCTCTGACAGATTCACCAGGGAACTACTTTTCTTATTACTTATTATGATTATGGTTTCTAGAGTGCTGGGCATTGAACCCAGGACCGTGAACAAAGGGTTTTCACCACGGAACATAATCTACACTGAGGCCAAAAGCCTTGGATGGATGATTTGACCTTTCTGAGTATGTTTTTTCATACAAGGGGGAGATAATATTGAATTTATAGGGTTGCTGCAAGGATAAACTAAATGTGAAATATGCTGAACTGTGTCTGCTGCTGGGGAGGCCTTAACACAGAGGGGGTGTGCCTTAGTGGTTCAGAGGTGGAAGCCAGCTGCTCTGAGTCCCAGGCCTGCATGAGATGAGGCCAAAGAGCAGGCACATGGCAGAGCCCACAGTGGCCTGAAGTTTATTGACTGGGCTCTGCTCAAGATGCCAAGCGGTTGTAATGAGAGGCTGGCTCTTCTCCACGTGGGGATGGGGAAGTTCAGGGTCTGGGGAACCTCAGGGTCTGGGGAAGAGGTGGTTTCAGTTCTAGAAACAGAGGGATCCAGCTGGAAACTGTGGGAAGAATAAGTGAAGAGATGGAAGCAGAGCCGGAGAATCCAGAAGGCTTCCAAGGCAGGGGCCACTTACACCAAGTTCAAGTTGACTTACTGCCCTTCTGTCCTAAATAAGCCAATATCTGAGCCAGTTCTGCCTGGAAGTGTCTGAAACGGGAGGTAAAAAGTGCTTTAGGGTGAAGGGAGAGTTGGAGAGAAGAGGTAGCTAGGTAGATGGGAGCCAAAGGTTGTGCTCAAGCCTTCTGGGATACTAATCAGAGTGGAAAGCTCACCAGCTGGGCTTGCTCTTTGCCTAGACATTTTTCTTAACAGGTTTGCTCTTACAATGACTGTCACGTGTAGGAGGCACCTGGCTCCAGGTAGTTGTGGTTGAGAACAGTCGATGATCCATGGCTTTTGCAAGGGCTGGACAGTATGTTTGTGTCCTGCCTCCAATACTCTTCCCTACAGTGCTGAAGCACCCTGGCCACCAATCTCAATGAGCGCCAGAAGTTAAACATGTCTGCATGTGCTTGGAAGCTGAAGTGTGACTTCATTTTTGAATTTAAGAACAAGCTCATAGATATGTCAGGGCTTTTGGCTGGATGTGGCAACAAATGTGTAACGCTAGCATTCGGGACAGTGAGGCAGGGGGATCATGAGGTCAAGACCAGCCTGGTCTACATGGCAAATTTGAGGCCAGCCTAGGTGATATGACAAGATCCTGTGTCAAAATATGCAAAAAGTCTTTCTTGATTGATGGCTAAATGTTTTGCCACTGACAGTTTTAACTTTGTCCATTTCTGAAGAATGCTCCATAGGTACATGTATATTAAGTCAGTAGGATGTGGTCAATTTTGATTTTTTCCTCTATGAATATCAATTTTGTTTGTTTGTTTTTCAAGATAGGGTTTCACTGTGTAGCGCTAGCTGACTTAGAATGCTCTGTAGACCAGGCTGGCCTTGAACTCAGAGCTACACCTGCCTCTGCCTTTCAAGTGCTGGGATTAAAGATGTGCACCACCACACCCCCAGTGAATATCAGATTCTTTAGGGCCCAAATCTCTCCTAATTAAAGTGGAGTTAGAATCCCAACAAGAGCCAGCAGGATGGCTCAGTGGGTGGGAACACTTGCTGTCCAGCCTGATGACCTGGAACCCACATTGTAGAATGAAAAAACTGATGCCCACCAGCTGTCCTCTGTCCTCTACATGTGTTCTATGGCATGTACACATGTGCATGTGCACACATACACAGAATAAAAAAAAATTGAAATGTGAACAGGCTAACTGGTCAGACCTTGATAACTTGGCCATCAGAAGTACTGGGAAGTACTATAGCCTGCTCTGATCTCATTTCTTCAGCCACATGCACCAGAGGAACCAGGAACTGGACCATGAGATGTAATGCTCATAAAGTGAACACCTCACATCCTGCGTGCTCATATTCTGTTCTCCTTTCTTCATGGTGAAGTTCATGATCTGGGAAAGCTGTTTAACCCCCTTTGCTTCCTTGGTTTTACCAAAAAAAAAAAAAAAAAAAAAAAAAAAAAAACAAAAACCCACCACCACCACCAACAAAAAACACTGCTCCTTATCTACTGTATGAGGGTGTTAAAAGAAAAATAGTTAATGGAAGGTTTTGAATGGTGTTGTATAGAGCACACAACTGCGATTATTCTCACCATTATCATCACAGCTGTTATTGACTCAGAAGGCAGATATTAAGGTTATAAGAAGAAGGCAGATTTCTATCCTAGGAAACCCTGGAATCATAAAGATGTATCTAGGGTGAAAAATATGAACCTTGACACCTTTCTCTTGATTGTCATCAATTCTTTGAGTGATTAAGAAAAAGATAGAAAAAGGAAAAAATAAAACTAGCCTAATTGGATGTAGGATAAACTATTCATTAGCAAACTAAATAGCTACACAGTTAATAACCTATAGTGCCTCATGGAAAGCCAAGGCACGGCCAAAAGTAATTGAAGTTTGCGATTCTCCAAACTGTTATTTAAAGCAGGGTTTGGCAAGGCTCAGCAAGCTTGCACCAATTTTAATTGTGTTTTTAAAACTCAGGATGGAGATTGCATTTCTTTACCCATTATTTGCATAGTGAAACCTCTTTATGGTGAATTTGATTATAGTAAAACCTTATGCAGGGATTTTAAAGTTCAGCGCATGTGGGATCCATCTCTACTAAAACCCACACTTAAAGTTCTGACCTTTTAACTGATTAATTCCCAGTTGCACATTCCTTCCAATTTGGTCTCTTTCCCCCACTCCCAACATCTAACAATGTGGTGAACCCTATTACTACCAGAGAAAGCTTCTTGGGAGGCTGGCTTAACCTAAGGAGAGGACCCCCAGGAGTAACTCAATGGGCCTGGAGGAGATTTACCAAGTGCCATAAGCCATGGTTGCCATACCCTACACTTTGAGGCTCTGTTAAACATATATAGATATATAATATATTTTGCAGACTTCATCCCCACCCCACTCTGGTACAGTACTATTGATGAACTGTGCCCATGTGGAACTTTTCCTAACCTTGACCCATTTTCATTGACTTTTTGTGCCTTACCACACAGGCACCTGAATCTCTAATGCGTCTAGTCTCCTACCCAGTAAAAGCAGTTGTGGATAACACCTCCCACAGGAGGTCACAGTGAGAATCAAATGAGAACCCAGCAAAGGAAACTGCATCTGACCAGTGGCAGGCAATAGACAGCCCAGCAGCGTTGGCTAGGGCTGCCATAACAGCACCATAAACACGGCAGCTTAAATGCATAGTTCTGGAGGCAAGAAAGAGCCCCAGAGTGCTCCTCTTTGGGCTGTGAGCTGAGGCTCTGGAGTGGCGGCTGCTTATGCTAATCTGCACCGATTCTATGAGCTCTACTGGGAATCCCTTTGGAACTTCACCTCTTAACTCGTGGTTCAGCATTCTCATCTCTTAACTTTCCTCCCTAGTTTTACCCCTGAACTCTTCTTCCACATTTGCAAAGGGATTCTAAAATGTAAATCTGATGGCGGAATTTTCAAGAGAGAATTGGAATTTCAGATAGGCCGTTGGATATAGAACTGTAATTAATATGAGAGGCTGAGGGTAGGACATAGATGTTGGCAAGATATGAGGTATAGATAATAGCAAAACAAATGCCATAAATGAACTCACGGAACTGGCAGTGCATTTTTAAGGAGAGTAATTCATAAGCTCAATATAAATCATCCAATGGGGTCTAACATTTTGCTAGCTAATATCACCAGAACAATCTAGAATAAAAGAGAGCTAACAGACATTCTTGTCTTTTGATTATTTTAAAAGGAAGGTTCTGGCTGGAGAAGTGGCTGGTGGGTAAATGCTTTAATCACACAGAACCTGGTGAACTAGGTTGATCCCTAGAATCTATATAACGGTGGAAAGAGAGAACTGACCCTATAACGTTGTTCTGTGACCTCTGAGCACACACGGCGGCACAAACACCCATACATCATGCATGTGAACACACACACAATGATAATAACAATAACAATAACAAACAATTTAAAAGTAAGACTCAACATTTTTATCTCTCAAATACACCGCTAGCTATCAGTTTTTATAGATAGCTTGGCAAGTTAAGGAAGTTTCTATTACTGATTGGCATAGGACATTTTGACCTTTTTGGAGTTTAAATCATGAAATAGGTATTGCATCTTAGTAAGTACTTTTTCTGGAATTCTTGAAATAATCATGTGATTATTTTCCCTTTTACCTGTTATTCAAAGGTTAGTTTCCAAATGTTAAATCAACTGTGTGTCCCTGAAATAAATTTGACTCAGTTATTTGTGTTGCTCTTCAGGGGCGTTGCTCAGTTAGTTTTCTGAAAATGTGTGTGAGTTTTACCATGTTCTTGAATAAAGTTGGCCTGATCTCTGTGAGGTTTAGTAGCTAGTGCTTATTTCTATTTTGTTCTTTCTCTACCACATCTCACAAGTTTGATGTGGTATTTGTAGCATTTTCTTGATGTCTGAAGACCATTTCTTTTTTCAGAACTGCCATTATAAGCTTTGTTTGCAACAAACCAACACGTTTCAAGTGTCTGAAAATGTAGGGATCCTGTCTTCCTTTCTGAAGTACATTTCCTATAAGCCTAGAATCCCAGGCTGCCAAGTACTTTCCTTCAGCATTCTAGAACTGTCTGGCTCTCACCCAGCATCATTGCTAAGAAAGCTGCTCTCAGGCTGGAGAGATCGATCGTTCAGCATGAAGAAACCTTCTGCTTTTGCAGAGGACTGGAGTTTGGCTTTCAGCACCACACCAGGCAGCTCACAATTGCCTGTAAGTCCAGCGTCAGGGGATCTTACTCCCTCTTCTGCCCTCTGAAGGCAACTGTGCTCATGTGCACATGACTACACACAGCCACAATTATAAACACAATGGGAGAAAAAATCAAAGAAAACTGCTCTGACATAGTTACTCTGGAGGAGTGGGGCTTGGCTGCCCAGATCTTGAAAAGGCTTTTCTTCATTTTAATTTGGGTTGTTTGGTTTATGCTCCGTACTTTCCTTCCATATTTAGTTACACTGTGTTGTGTCCAACTATGAACTTCATCTTAATTAGACTATTTTGGATTGGTAAGGCTTCTTAAGTATTTAATGTTTAATTTTTGTTTACTATTATTAGTGTGTGTGTGTGTGTGTGTGTGTGTGTGTGTGTGAGAGAGAGAGAGAGAGAGAGAGAGAGAGAGAGAGAGAGAGAGAGAGAGAGAGAGAGAGAGAGAGAGAGATTCTATTTGTGAGTGCAGGTACATGCATGCCAACCACAGTGTGTTCAGAGGTCGGAGGACAATGCTCAGGAGTTGTTTCTCTCCTTCCTCTGTTGGTTTTAGGAACTGGACACACATGATCACAATTTCATTGCTCCCTAAAATTCCTTGACTTGAATTGGTATGCCTCTTCAGTTCTGAAAGTTCTCCATCATTAACCCTTCAAATTCTGTCTCTGCTTAATTGTCCTTCTCCTATCCTCCTAGGACTGCAGTGAAACATGTTATCCAGTCTGATCAAGCTACCACATCTCTGTTGTCATTAGTGACCATTGCTTTATTTTTCTGTGTGGTTTCCTGGATAATTTTTATAGATTGCCTCTATCAACCTACTCATTTCATTTCTTCCTATATAACATCTCGTTATGTTTGGCCTGTGACAATGTGTATGTATATTACATGTACAGTAAAATTATATAAAATACTTAAAATAATTATGTATTTTAAAATTATGCTTTAGAAGTTTGCTTTTTTAACTTTCTTTTTATTTATCCTTTGTGTCTTTCACATCATGTATCTCAATCCCATTCATGTCCTGTCCCTACATATCCACTTCTCCCTGCCCCAATAAAATTTAAAAGAAAAAAGAAAAGAAAAGCGGGGTGGGGAGGATCTCCTCATGGAAGCTGTAGTGTGACACAGTAAGTCACTCAGTGAACCCTTTTGTCCATGCATCTTTACTTGCAAGTGTTCAATGCAAAGAGTCCTTGGTCTGGTTCGAGGCCTCTGGTTTCTGCTACGCTATGGATGCTGGGCCCTCACTGGGTCTCCTCTTGTATATCCTGCTGTTGCCCCGTGTCATGGAGACCCTGCAGGTTTGGGTCTGCAGGACCCATCCCTTCATGTGCTCCAGCAGATCACAGATGAGGTGTGTGTTGGGGTGGGCCTGGTTCTGGGCCCGAGCAGTTGCATTGCACTGGCGAGTTCACCCTTGGCAGCGATGAGCAGGAGGCGGGGCCAGTTCTCCTGCTTTGGAGTCCTCAGGGTCGGATCAAAAGTTCGCTTTAATAAACAGTACGACGTCGTTGGCAAAGCTAGCTAGGTAAATACACTTTCTGTTTCCGATAAACTTGTGATTACATAAAAATTAGGCACAAACAAGAGTAAATGGAATAGTATTGAAAAATATATGTCAATTATGCAATAGGAATAATTATCATTTTATCTTTTCAAAACTACACACTTTCAACAAAATTTTCTTAGAATAATTTAAAGCAAATCTTTGAGAGCTCGAAATTCCAAATGAAATGGAGTTCCCTCTGAAAGTATATCTTAGTGCTCATCTCTAATTGATTAGAATGTCTACTCGTGTGTGTAGCAGAATCAACATGTTATTATTATATCTAAGTAAGGCAGATTTGCGTGGTGTGTGTGTGTGTGTGTGTGTGTGTGTGTGTGTGTGTGTGTGTGTGTGTTTTAAGGAATGTTATACAGCATTCACAGAAATTCAATTTAGTTCTCTAAAAATACGCACGGTCGTTTTATAGTCCATTATTTCTTCCACATGTTTTCAAACCTACAATGTATCTCTTTAAATATATTATGCATTCTTTTAAGAAAATACTCTGTCTGAAACTGTAATGATAGGAAGTCCTCACTGGCCTGTGTTTGCTGTGCTTAATTTATTGTGCATGGTGACTTATTTCCTTGATTTTTATTGTTGGATGCTCAATATTCTTGGAATCTTACTCATGAGAATTACTTAGGGTCTGGCACCGAGATATGTTCTTTATAAAGGCTATGCATTTGTTTGTACCAAGCCTCTGATGGCACAAGTATTCTGCAGGTCACTCTCAATTAAGTTCTTGGCTTGGGGTTTTTCAAGCCACTCAGGGAATGTGGATTCAGGCAGTAAATCTGAGATAACAGGAGTTACACTTTCTCAGTGGTAATTTATTGTTCTCTTACCTTCACTTTGCATCAAGGTTAAGCTTAGTAAATTTTCTTTACAGCCCTTGGAATATGGAGAAATGACAAGATTATTTCTAGTTCACATTAACCCACATGTTCAACTCTTTGACACACAGGTTTGTGGCCTCTTCACTTTAGTGACATTTGGCATTTTTCTAACATTCCCTGTTCCGTGGAATTTGTAAAACAGGGAATTCACATTTATCTGATAAAACAGTTACCTCATTTTGTGGGCTGATATCCTCTCCTTTAGTGAGAGATCATCATGGGTTTAAGATGGAGCTCTTCATACGCTGTATTAGATTTGAGTTCTAATTGTACACAGAAGGAAGGCTGATCCAGGTACTTGCTCTGGAGGGGGAAGTAGTCTGTTCTGTAACTCATACTATTCTGGTCTTCTGAACAGTGAAGCTAAATAAAATCTAATCAAACACACACACACACACACACACACACACACACACACACACACACAAATGGGATAAGCTAAAGTGACAAAAGCCTGATCCTTTGTGAACATCACACTCTGAGAATATGAATCACAGAGAATTCAATGCCTGTGAACTGAAACACATGCTTGGAGACTAAGTTCCTTTCCTGTATCATAACTGAAACACATGCTTGGACACACAATTCCTTTCCTGTATCATAACTCAGTTGTGTGACATGTGTCTGTCTTGCAGCCTTAACTATGCTGATTCTTCCCAAAACATGTTTTATACATTTAGTATATGTTTCCTTTAGTATCTACCATGGTGGGGTAGAGGGGTAATACTAACTGGACCAAGGAACTGAGAACATTTTAATTAGTGTTTGAGTTGATTGAGCTGTTCACAAAAATAGATCAAGAAGAACTGATCACTATTTCCATGGGTGTCAGTAACCCTTTTTCCAATACTTCCTTTTTTATCTTAAAGGACCTAGTCCAGAGGGAAAGGGGCTTTCTGAAAGATATGATTCATCCTCAAAGGTCTTTATGCGTCTTCGAAAAAATATCTCAAAGTTGAGAGTGGGAATTCAAATGGAAATGAACGGCATCCTCTGTAGAAGACATAGAAGGAACTTCATTCCCTCTAAAGAGAAGGGCAAAGAGGAGGCCAAGTGGAAGCGTGAAAGCAGGGAGGCATGGTTGAGTATATGCCAGGTGAGGTGGCCAACAGACTTCCCATACCATCAAGATCTGTTTCTCACTATTCTACTTCAAGATTTTATGCTTGTGCAGCATCCTAACTTCTGGGAAACTTGGCTACATTCACAGAAATCTTGTCTGGGTAGGGAAGAGACTTGTGTGCCAATCATAGAAAGAAGGTTACTCCCGGTTTGGGTCCATGCTAAAGCTGAATAAAAGAACAACACTGTGGCAAGCCAGTAAAGAAGAAGAAATTGGGTGGACAGATAATAAGAGGTGGCAACCATGAAACTTCAACTCCCTAAGAAGTTTGAAGAACTTATATGCAGATGTGTGCATATAACATTTGGGTCATTGTTAATATTTATAACAAGTTTAGCAGCTTTAGAAAGTTCCTCTAGCTTTCAGCAGTTGGAGTTACTGTCAAGGTCTACAAAGTCTTATTCTTCCTTCATCACGGTTTTATTTCTCTAGCTCTGCTTCAAGCAGTGGTTTTAAACTTAACTGCACATGGAATTCCTGGGACAGTCAAGACACACTTACCCCGCTCTAGGCACTTTGCTTTAGTTGATCTGAAATGTGGATGTCAAGGCTAAAACTTTCCCAGTGAGTTTAATGTGCATGCAAAGTTGAATCCTGAAGTCAGAAAGCTGCAGTAGCATTATAAAGTTGCTGTGGAATGGCCACATGTGAAGGTTAAAAAGGACAAAGAACGTGTGAGAGAAACACCATCATAGAGCACATTAACTTTGATGAAACACATTCTTATAAAATCCCAGTTCAACTGCAGCTGGAAAATCAAAGTTAAAAATATTTTTTTGAAGCCCACTCTATGAGAACAAACCATGTCTAAACACTCAGATTATCAGTGTTCTGTTCACATCAACATGGCTGAACTTTATTTTATTAGAAACTCCTGCTCAGGAAACTAAAGTTGCAAAATAGAGTATTGGTTATTTCAAGAACTCCCTCATTGTACCCAATCCCAGTTGCTACATCTCCAGCTTAACTCCCACACTTAAGGCTCAGGGAACATCTCTGAAGAGGGGGCAGAAAGACTGTAAGAGGACCAGAGATCTGCTGTGATAGCGTGTCTTCTAGAAATGACAAAGAATCTTCATCTATGATATCTCCACAATATAGCTGCCTAAATAGGACCCGAACAAGGACAACACCAACAGACACACCAACATGGACAGGGAAATCTCATATGGCCCATCCCTAATCAAAGAACTACAGGTAATCAAGAAATGCTGATATCTGGAGAAACAGGGATGAACTCCTGTTGTGGAATATTGCTTTAACTATGTGAAGTTACAGTTCCTTTAAGAGGCTCTGCTGTAAAATGAGTGCTTGAGTAGCAATCACGTTAAGTAGGAACAAAAAGCTAAGTAAAAATGTCTGCCACAGTGTGGGCACTAACTTCCTAGAGCTGGGTCAGTTGAATGCAGCTCCCAGTTGAACACAGCTCTCAGCCAGGCTCACAGGGCATAAAGCTCAGCTCTCATGCATCCCAGCAGGATGGAGCCAGCCACCAGCACAAAGCTGCTTAGCAGTTTAAGATTTGGCTCATGTGGTCAGAAAAGGTTCAAGTAAAGACAGTAGAGACAGGTCCAGATGGGGGGGGAAAACCTAAACAGGTTACAGTGTGTTTAAAAGTGTGAGTAGGCTTAAGAAAGAAAAGAAAATGGGTATAGATAGTCATAGAAAAAATAAATCATTTATAAATAATTAAGTAAAGTCTTTAAAGAGAAGGTAAAGTAATATAAAAAGAAAAAAACGCCATGTAAAAATGGGAAACACACAAAGAGTCTGGATCTTGTATGGTTTTGTGTTGATTCTGAATTTTTTGAATGATGATGAGTGAACAACAGCTGCTGAGAGACACTGGATTATAAAAGGGACTGCTGAATTAAACCAGCCTAGATACTTTAGGGATGTCTTAACTTTAAAATGCAATTCAGAAAATGTATTGTGTTGGGGGAGAGGTTATGCTTTTGTTTCCAGAAGAAATGAAAGGTTATGGATTCCCTCAAGGTTAATAGAGATCAGGTTTGATTAGAGGAGACCTCCTAAAATTTTTGACTACAGACATAAAGAAATAGTGTTACAACTAGTTTTTCTAGAACTTGACCATTATCTCAACTTTCTTAGGGTTCCCAAAGATGCCATCATCCTCAGACAACAGGAAACAGTTTAGAGAATATAACACCAACATTCCCAAAGGTAGGGTGGGTGGTTTTTTGGTCATTCAGTGGCTTATGGATGTTTGTCATCATTTAAGGGGGATCTAGGAATATAGGATAAAAAGACAACTATTAATCTCAAATATTTTACATTGGTATGGATTTTGGTATATTGATACAAATTTAAAGTTAGTTTTGTCACACTGTATGTGTGTTTCTACTCTTGTTTAAGGTATTGTGCTTATGCAGCTCATTTAAAAATATAATGTATAATTAAGAAATGCAGGTTTGTAGTTAGTCATCTATAATAATCAAACTTGTAGTCATGTTAGATATGTTTGCAAGGTTAAACAGATATATTTTAGATATACAGATGTTCTTTAAACACTTCAGAGACCTACAGAATATAGCATTTAAGATGGTTAATAACCTAAGGTCTTTCATGACAGTGAGACACATCTGCTCCTGGCAGCACCACTCTACTTTATAAAAGACTGATGGGCATCAAAGAACCTCCATATGGAGTTTGCTTTCATTGTGGCAAAGCTAGCCATTTGGGCCAGAAACCACTCTTGCCTTGACTAATGACAGTATGCTGTACAAACTGGACAAGCAGAACATGAAAGAAAAAGACTGTTGAACGTTGCTGAGACAAGGTAGGACAGTCCTTTAAAATTCTTGCTTCATAGAAAAGTCTGCCAGATACTCTGCAGGACACAAAGGAAAAAGACTGCTGAACTTTGCCAAGACAAAACAAGACAGTCCTTCAAAATTCTTGCTTCATCGAAAAGTCTGCTAGATATTCTAGGTCTATAGGCTGAAGATGGATGCCCCAACATTTCAGAGAAACTTTGAGTGACTGTCCCAAGTAGCCAGATGTCTCTGTCATTTTGGAAGTTGTTTGCTCTGGACTTCCTGTTTACTTAGGTAATATTATATCCTTCTGGGGTCTTTGATGGAGCTGAAGACTAAATAGTTATACTTACAGTTTTCCTTAGTTATGATAGAAGATAAATTAAGCACAAAGCTTTGAACTCATCAAGATAGACTAGATAACAGAGTAATTTCTCCACATTTGCCAAATAGAAATGGACTGGATATTGTAAATGTTTCTTACTTCTAACTGTTCTTATTGTATATAGTTTTACTATGTTAAAGTTAAAACTCTTCCTTTTCATTTAGACAAAAAGGGGGACATGCTGTGAAATATTACTTTAACTATGTAAAGACGTGTTACATTTGTTTATGCTGCATTTGTTTAATGATGTAAAGATGTGTTGCTTTGCCTGCCTAAGGTACCTGATTGGTCTAATAAAAAGCTGAATGTCCAATAGCTAGGCAGTAGAGGGATAGGTGGGGCTGGTAAGCAAAGAGAATAGGTAGAAGGAGGAATCTAGGCTCAAGAGAGAACAAGAGGAGAAAACAAGGGATAAAGAGAGGGAGATTTCTGGGGTTGGCCAAGCAGCTGCCAGACAGACAGACACAGAGTAGGACATACAGAATGAAAGAAAAGTAAAAAGCCTCAAGACAAAACATAGATGAAGAGAAACAGGTTAATTTAAGTTATAAGAGCTAGTGGGACAAGCATAAGATAAGGCTGAGCATTCATAACTAATACGAAGTTTCTGTGTCATGATTTGGGAGATGGTTGGTGGCCCAAAGAAAGCCTGCTACAAGCTCCCTGATTAGTTACCCAAAGTCAAGTGGTTAGCCCTGAAATCACATGCATACGAGTAACACCAAATAGACTGAACAGTTTATATTTGTATATTTAGGCATTTATATTTACATAGCAAGAGCAATTAAAAAAGAGACTATGATTTTGACAG
Source organism: Peromyscus maniculatus bairdii (assembly GCF_049852395.1). NCBI lineage: Eukaryota > Metazoa > Chordata > Mammalia > Rodentia > Cricetidae > Peromyscus > Peromyscus maniculatus. The sequence continues at coordinate 103,536,875 of NC_134853.1, forward strand.
GGAGAAAGAAAGGTACTCAGAAGAAACTGGAGAAAGGAAAGGGAAGGGAGAAATGATATAATTATATTTTAATTAAAAAAACTTCCCTCAAATACATTCATTGTTTTTCCATTCACAATCCCTTCTTGTGATGCTTGGTGGGTGCAGAGATGAATTATTCTCTACTTTGAAACTCTGCCCATTCTGTTTCTACTTAGTCTTTATAATTACTATAAACTTTCCCCAATTCCAACCAAAAACCCACCTGAAATCAGACCTCCCTCCCTCCAATCTTACACCTGTCCTGACCTTGTCCTCTCCAGTCTTCAATGTCACTCGAACACTTAGCAGGAGATGATTATCTTAAGCAAGCAGCAAACTGGGCTTTGTTTGAGTATCTGGCCACCAGGTCTTTGCTTATCGCCTACTCAGAAATACATATGAAAACCTCAATTGAAACAGCTTCATTTCTCTGGATGATGGCTCTGCAATTCACAGACATTGTAATCCTTCAACTGCATTTTCAAGGTTGGTGCCACTAATCATATTTTTTATAGATGAGGTCATGGAACTTGAAGAAGTTTGGCACCCTGCTGAGGATCTCACAACTGCGTTTAAGGCAGGGACTTTAGCCCATGTGTTTTTGATTCTCAAGCCCGAGGTATCTCCATGGCAACACAGTGAAGCCTGAAGCCAGGTCCACTTCGGCCAGCTGGAGTGAACATGTGAGGTGTTACTCATTTTAATGAGTTGACACCAGCAGCTACTCCCCCAGTGGGACCCCACAAACACAGCTGGATAATGGAGGCAACATAAAAGAGTATAAAGCTGTTAGGTTTTTTTTTTTTTTTCAAGTACCTTGATATGTTTTAAATCTTTAGCTGGTTAGTGGATAGGTAATTGTTTATTAAAATATTCTTTATTACATCTTTGTACACATGATACATTTTATAATAATTTTTCTTCTTTTAAATTTTATTGTAAAGCATGTTTAATCATATACAAAACTAGCAGCAGTCTTGGTCCTTTATGCACCCTTACCCAGCTTCAGTACTGACTCAGCCAAGTTAATATCTACCTTTAGAAGACAAAGATTTTAGAAGGATGTATATGGAAGAGGTAAGTAGTTTTTTTTTTAAAGCAACAACACAATAGCATGTCAGACTGAAATACATTAACTATAATTTGTTGTTTTAGTCAAATAGATAGTCAGTATCCAAATACCTGCCGAACATTCTAGAGCGAGTCGGTGTAACTGGGTTAGCTTCAACTGACTCAAGGTTGTTTTAAACCTTCACTGACATTGAAGTACAAAACACCAGCCCAGACTAGGCTGACCTCATATGTGTGGTGATTTTCCTGCCTCTGTCCTCCCTGGAGCTAAGATTACAGGTGTGTGCCACCATTCCTGGCTCATCCTGGTTCTTACAAAACATCCCTCCTTCTTCTTCTTCTTTTTCATTCATAGTTGTCAATGATTCTACAGAGCAATAATGTAGCTGTCGTCAATGACGGGAACCAGAAGAAAAGATTATACAGATGGAGGTCTATGCTACTAAAAATCTCCACTTTAATTAAAGCCATTCCTTTCGGGGTCATTATCTCCATAATATTTTCATATAAAAATAGAAAAAAAGGGTAGAAACAAGAAAAGAAGGTGAGGAGGGTGAGGGAAAGAAACAAGGAAGGAAGAAATAGAAAAGAGGAGAGAGCGAGGGAGGGAGGAGAAGGAGGAAGCTAACAGGTGCATTTGAAATCATATCATGATAGATGGATCTTGTCTTCCTTTCTTCACGAGTCGTAGAGTCAGAGCCCATCAGGTCACCTGTCAAAATGTAACCAGGAGCTCTCAGTCCTGCCAATTGACACCCTTCCCCATCCCTCGTAGACCGGCCTAGTCCTGATGAAGCATCCCGACATGGCAGCAGTCTGTTACTTAAACAGATATCTGCCAAAACATTAGGCAGATGGTTATCCAATGATTTTCACAGTCCCTGTATGAAGATCCCTGTGCCCTGCTGATGACGGGATTACACAGAGACTAGAGCAAATTAGCTGGAAGAGGGGAGGAGACGGGGGTGAATCCTATTAGGACCACACATGGGGCTAAATAAAAAGCAGGAAAAACATCATAGCACTGGGTTTTATTCATATCAGCCCATGCTTTCTCAAAAGGGTTGAAAATACGTGTGGTGTGGTTTGTCCGTTCCTACTCATATGGGTTGCTTGGCAGCATAGGGCTTATTGTGAGAGGCTGAGGTCACGCAAGCCTACCACTTGGTGATGCACAGGGTGGGTCCTAAGGAGGTGGGTTCCTATTCTCAGAAGCTTCTTCAGACATTTTTTTTTAACATGTAAAAGATACTTGGACCTCTCAGACTTTGCTTGCTTGGGGACAGAATCTCTAGAGTGCCAGCAAAAGATACAATTTGAATCAGCCTCGTGTGGGGGTCATGTAACAAACCCTGGGTAGATTTCTTGTCCCGTGCTTAATTTGAGCAAGGAGTTAGTCTGTAACTCATTTGAGGATCAAATAAGATTATTTTTTTGTCAACCTACTATGAGATAAGGAAGATTGATCTGCAGCCACACTTGGATGTTCTCTTAATACCTTTCACAAATATGAGTGCTTCCATCCTAACAGATTTTTAGCTTGAGATCTAATCATCCACTCTTGAATTAAGATGCTTGAATGAAGCCGACTCATTTGGAACTAAGCTCTTTAATGTCAACAGAGACATATGGTGGGGAGACGGAGTTATAAAGGCTCTCCTCTGAAGCATCCGTTAAGACGGCAGGACTAAGACCCCAGCGCCATTATTAGTTTATTCATTTATATCTCAGTAAATGATTGAGAGTAATATCATCTTAGGGACCTGGAAGTTATCTAATAATTACATGTTTGGGATAAAGATGCATTCCCACCTGAAGGGATCAAACCATTCCCTGGTTGCATAATTACTTCTTTTGAAAACAGTGTTGTTTTCAGAGAAAAGAAAGTACAACATATATTATACATATTGTTCAAGTATATATATATATATACATATATGCATATATATATATGTATATATATACTTCTATGAGACATCTGTAGCCAGATTGTTAATATAAAGGTACACTTCACTACTTGTACAAAGGTGTCATCCCAAACCACAGAAATTGACATCATAACAATGTATAGCTGAGCTTATCTCTGACTTGTCCCATGGGAAATCATGCTAACAAGAATTTGTGGAATACTGAATCTTTGAGATTACTTTGTTGATTTTAGATGTAGATAACCTGATAAATATGAATATTTTAATTCTGTGTTCCCTGAGACCAGCATGTCACAGACAGAGCTGATCCTCTCGCCAGGAAGGAAATGGGTCCTGAAGCGAAGTTGTGTAGCACAGACAGAGCTGAGTGAAGACAGATGTGTGATACAAGCAACCCTTACAAATGGAGCTGTTGGTTATTGATAGCTAACGTAGCTTTGCTGGATGTAAATGCCTGATGATTCTCAGCGCCTGGTGCACACAGGTCTGCAAGACAGATTTGGTAACAGACTGAATGAATAGATGGAGATGTCTGACCCACACACACAAGATTTTAAGGAATGTGCAAGTCCAAAGGAATACAAACCTGTGTGCATCATGGTGTCAACCACCAAGACCTGGGGGTTAATATAATGTAATCAAATGTTTAATTATCTACTTTTGAAACCCAAGTCACTCAGGTTAAATATGTGTAGAGTAATAAAGGTCATGAATAATTCAGTGTTTACTATGGAGGATGAAGCTGTGATTTCGTGGAAGGGAGAGGGACATGGAGTGTCAGGCCAGGCTGTTAGATTCCCTGGAGGATCTGGCTGGGCAGAAACCCGATTCCTCAAGGCTTTGTTAGTAAGGCCTTTAGTTTACAGAGGAGGGTGTCCGAGAAGAGAAGAAAGCAAAGACAATGCACAGATTAGGGACATTCAGGGACAGGAGCAAATGGGGAAGACATATGAGGCCCATTAGTCCAATGGCAGCACCCACTCAGGACATTAAGATTTCTGATCCAAGAAGTTGCAAGCAGTGAAGAAATGAGCTTAGAAAATGTACCTTTATAAAAGTGTGGGTGGGTGGGGGTGCCAGAGGTGGGGCTCAGTGATGCAGTTCCGGTCTAGCATGAGCAAGACGCTGGCTTTGATTCCTAGCACAGAACAAGAGATGAAAGGCAAGCATAAGGATAGAGAGGAGGACCCAAAGAAGAACAGCCAGGAGAGAGCGGAGGACTGAAAGCTAGAATGGGCAGGGAGAGCAGTAGGAGAGCCTTGAACATCAGAAGCCTTTGCAAGGGTAGGATCAGAGGGGACGTCACAGTCAGTGGGAAGAGAAGAGTCATGCAGTCGGGTCAGCACCTGCAAAATGTTAGAGGTTTGTTTAACTGATGTGTGAGCCCAAGTGTCTGCATGTGTGCAACATGTGTGCAGCGGCCTTTGACAGTCAGAGGAGGGCATCACTGGAGTCACAGGTTGTTGTGAATTGTCATGTCGGTGTTGGGAACTGAATCCAGGTCATCTGCAGGAGCAGAAAATGCTCTTAACCACCTGAGCCATCTCTCCAGGCCCCTTCACACATCACTAAATTGGACTTGACTTCACGTCTTGCAGCAGAACAAACACCAAATATTGCCTGTGAGCACACACGTCTAACCATGTGATCATTTCTATAGATTAGAAACTGTCAGGTATTGATGGTGGAATGTAGCCAAAGTCAAGGAGGCAATGACTGTGTTTTTCATAATCTTGAATTAGAAAAGACTTTTAAAACTGTAACAGAATCCAAAGGCCTAAATTCAACCACTTAAAAATAAACCTTTTCACAAAAAGTTATAATAATGCCATAAAAAGTTTTAAAAATACAAAAAAGAAAAATAATCAAATATAAGTTAAGTATACATGTTTACAAACATATTAATATTTAGAGATACATAAAACCCAAAAGAAGTTGAAAACAGACAAGGAGGGGCAGCTCAGTGGGTAGGGCATCCAGCAAGCATCCTGGAAACCTGATCCCTTGGACCTGCAGTACGGAAGGAGAGGACTAACCTCCCCAAATCATCCTCTGGCCTCTGCGTGGCTGCCATGCTGCCCTCACTCATGCACACGCGCGCGTGCGGCATTTTTAAAAATGTAACCAAAAAGTTTTTGAAAAAGTCAATGACGAAGATAAATTACAAACTCAGAAAAAGGTATTCATTCAGTGCCCATCACAGACATGACTGATATTTTTAATATCTTAAGAACTTCTATAAAAGTCCTTAAAAGACCAATTCAGTCTTTATTAATGACCTATTAGGAAGGTGAGAACGGAGTAAGAATAGAGTTCAGCGAACAAGACGGTTCACTTGACTGTTCACAAGGAGAGGTGCTGAGCTTCGCTTCGAACACACAGATGCGAATTAAAATGAAAGTACAGTAATATTGTCCCCACGAACTAAACTGCAGAAATCCCAGTATCTGAGGACATACCGCACTGACAAACTTGTGCATTTCTGGTGGGAGTGTAAACTGATACAAGTTCAATGAAGGGCAATTTGGCCATATCAATCAAAATTACTGAACAGCATATTCGGCTCCAGCCATCTTATTCTGGAGGATTTATCCTACAGATGCAGCTGCTCATGTGAGAAATGACAGTGGCATCATTAGTAATTGCAGAACTGTTTGACAAATCAAAAGTTGGGGAGTGATCTGAATGTCCATTAGAAAAGGACTATGTGACTTATCAAGCTGGTCCATACCACGTGCTATGCAGCCATGACAGTGAATAAGAAGCTTGTAAAGATTGACATAGAAAGATATCCATGCCAAAGTCACACAGGAAAGAGAACAGGTTAAAAAAATGTGCATTGGTGCTCAAAAAGACACTAAAGAGCACACAAATGCACAATTTTATACGTATAAAATTTCTGCCGAAGAACATCCAGGAGCTAGGAAGGATGGTGATTGCAGGGAGAGAAGCTGGTGTCTGGACAAACAGACAGAAGCTACAGCCTTCACTGTGTCTTCTCTGTACTTCTTGAATTTTGAATTATTTTAGTATGTTCCTTATTCACAAAATTAAAATGTAAGTTCAGCTAAAACTGGTCTGTGTCAACACTCTTTGAAAGAGGGTTACATCCACTGCCGAGACTGATATGTATGTCTGTCTTGAAAACAGAGCAACACAGACATAAAACCTCAAACCTGATATCAAACTAACTAAAATATTTTCTGTAGTTATCATGTTATTATATGTAATTATAATAATTACATTTTAAATACATAAGCATGTAAAATAATTCATTTCCAGCACCACAATTAGATGGCACTTTCTATAACACAGATTTGCTAATGTCATCTTTCTACTTTAGATCTTTTCATTGTTCCCTGTTACCTCAGAAAAATAATCTTCAGTTTCCTTAGTATAAATGACAAGACCTGTCATTGGCCTGGCCGCACCTCGCTCTCCAGCTTCGCTTCTCATTCCCTTTCCTATTTTGTTCCATTTTCCTGAATTCGATATTGTCTTTAAGAACTGATCTCCACAACAGACCTTCACTTAAGCTTGGGCCTCTTCCCCTGTCCTTTTGGCTTCAGGATCTCACCCCCTCTCTCCTTTTCTCTCGGCATCTTCAGTCAATCAAGAGCATGTCTCCTTGACCCCCCAAAGCTGGATAAATATAATATTCTGGATGTCCAGCAACACACCACATCACTCGATCTCTCTGGCTTTCCCTCACTTCTTAGTGATGGATACTTCATTCTCCCATCTCTCAATAGACAGTGATTTCCTCGAGGGGACTGTAAACAGCAAAGAGACAATAAATAAATGAACCTGTTGAAGAACTCCATCAATGAAGTCACACGGGAAGAGAGACATAGATGGAGGGAAAAAATAATCAAAAGAAGCAAACAAATAGGACTTGACAACAGGACAGGCCATTGCAGATGGATGCACATCCCAAACACAGCCCTATATTGACATTCTTGGCCGCACACACAACCTCACAGGTCAGCCCTCAGCAGCAGTAGCATCAGCAGCAGCAGCAGCCCTGGCAGGACATCAGGCCTGCTTCCTCGCAGAAGCGCTTCTGATGCTTGTTTTGCTCCATCCCCGCCCCCTTTCATTTCCAGATCGCGATTCTGGTCCCAAGCAGCCCACAGAACACAGGCTGTGGCAACCGCAGTCAGATCTTAGTGGGTGCTGGAGGATCACTGGAGTAGAAAGTACAAAGATAGGACCCAAAACCATTAGGATGTCTTCCAGGATAGTCCACTGCTATCCTGGAGTTAACAACAGCAAGGAGAGACCTGGGCCCAAGTGAGTCACATGACTATATCTTCTGGATGATTTCTTCTGGGGTTTTGCAGACATCTCTAAAAGAACACCAAAGGAAATGGAAACTGATTGGGACACGCTAAGACACTTGGGTGAACGGTTATCAGAATATAAATGTTTTCAAGCATTTGTGAGATACACTGGTAAAAATTCATATATAACCAGTGCTTCAGCCTGAAGCAAAAATACACCTTTTGGTTTGTAGTGGCTAATCCAGAATTCCATACCACAGACTGCTGAGTTCCTCCTGAGTGTAGTGACCACCAGAGAATGGCTGGTCTATGGGCTTTACAGCCTTGGTTCTTAGCGTTTTTAATTGAGAGAAATTTCCGGTCCCTAAAAGTGAGACATTCTTGACCACTAGGACTGGGAGTCCTGGTGCATGACAAAACAACATTCCCAGATAACCAGAGCTAGCTCTCTGGTGATTCCAGCTCAAGGCTATAGCAGTTGGTATGCTGTTTAACTTTGCTTTTAGTTATAATCATGTTCAAAAGTCTGGCAGCAGTTCCCAAAGGCACAGAAAATGTCACATTCATTTGTTGCCAAGTCTGACCACAGCAGTTCCTGAAATGTTAATATTCAGATGATTATACAGTTTCTACAAAACCAATAGATGTGAAAATTGTGATAATAATTTAAATTAAAAATAGCTTTAAAAAAAAAACCTGCAACTACTCAGGACTAAGTCTAACAAGATCCACTAAGGTGTTTATGGGTATAGTTGCTAAAGGAATTAAAAAGTAATAATAAAAAAATAAGATCTAAGCTGGAAAGATGGCCACTGAATAATGCTCAGAGAGAGATTTGACGTCACTAGCTTTGAACATGACAAAAGGCAAGGGGATGGCTGTTGACTCTGGAAAATTAAAAGGGATGGAGTCTTCTCTAAGCCTTTTGGAAGGAACACAATCCTGCTCACACATTACTTCAGCCTGTAAGAGCCACCCAGGGGTACTAACCATATTGTCACCTGTGGGTTTTACCTTAAGCCCATCATCACTTCTGGTTCTAATGGTGCCAAGGAGAATCCCCATAAAAAGGCTAAGACATCTGCTTACTCAGGATTGAAAGTTGAATGAAGTCAGCACATCCTGATGAGATGTGGGCTGACTTGTTTCGCAGAAGTACAGCAAAATGTCCTATGATCTTAGTTACCTAGACTGGCAGGCAGGTCCTTAAATCAGTGAAAATAACTTTTCTCCCAAGTTTAAGGAAAGGACTGGACATGTTGAGAGAAAGATCGAGAATAGCCTTGTGAGACTGAAAATGGAAGACCCAGGAGTCCTCCAAGATGCACAGGATGGGTTGATTAGAGACTTCTGGAGGGATGTCACCAAATCACACTGCAGATTCCATCAGAACAGGCGGGAAAAGGACACAGGTTGGGGAAAAGCCACGCACCCTGCTTCTGAGAAATACAATTTGGGGAGTTTTTAAAAAAAAATGTAAAAAGGAAAGACTGAAGGGTGAGCGGTCTTCAGGGGAAGGTTGACCCGGGGGAGTGTATTGGTGCTGCACTGGAAGCCCTTAGCTCCTCCAGGAGTCTAGTCCAGAAATTAGATAAATAAATGAAGAGTTACACAGAGTCTTCAGCCAAGGGCAGCTAGAGATATGTACGGGGAATGCTGATGAGCCAGGACACTAAGCTTGGATAGAGATGGAAGCCGTGACCTGGTGATGCAGCAGGCCTCGCCCTCAGAGAGGAGATGGTGTTGGACTCGCAAAGAGGGTGGATGTCAGTGATCCAGTACACCAGCAGAGATGCACGGTAGTGAGCATCCTGGGGATGAGTGAGCTGACTACAGCTTTTCTGCATGTCTGCCAAAGGTGCACACTGCCGAGATGGCAACATCAAAGGACTGGTCCAGTGCAGAAGCCCCTAGAAAGGACTCATTCTCTTTCAAAATGCTGTGCTTAGGAAGTCTGCAATGGAGTAAAGCTAGTGACTACCATGATACAGAACCCCGAGCCTTCAGTCTGCTTTTCTGTCTGCTCTGAATGTATTCTCCTGAAACACGTCCAAAACAAAGCTACATGACTGGGACTCCTCGAAAAACTGCAGTCTCAATGACAGTAACTTCTCAGGTGACATGCCTTCCACATCATCTTGTTTGTAAGTTTTCCCAGGGATACTCTGGAGTTCCTGCCATACCAGGCTCCTTCTGAAGAAGTACCCCAACCACTGGATGCATACTTTAATGCCCTACCTATTTAAAAAATTATTTGCTTTACATTATACCTCTATGACATTATAAAAGCTGACTTAAAGAAATAGAAAATGGGTATTCTTGACTTTAAGTCATCAGTCTTTTTTAAATGTATTTTTATTTTTGAGAATTTCATACTATGCACTTTTGATCTTATTCATTCTCGCTAACTTCTCTCAGATCCACCCCACTTCCTTACCATTCACCAATTTTGTGTCCTCTTTTTCTTTTAAATAACACATTGAGTCCAAGTCACGCTGCCCATCACATTTCGGGTTTGGGACCATCCACTGGAGTGTGGGTCACCCTACCTGGGGCTGTACCCTTAAAGAACACTGACTCACCATCCCTCAGAAATACCAGCTCTCCATAGCTCCTCAGTGAGGGGTAGGGGGATCACTAGAGGAAGTCCTTTACACTGTTTCTGGTTCCAATCTCTGCAGCATGTCACCAAGTGGGAAGACTGGCCTCCATAGGCAGAGCTGCTGTTCCTGACTCCAGAGGCTCACGACACCACAAGCTCCCTCCACCACAGACAGAGCGGCTCCTTGCACCATGCTTTCCCTTTGAAACCAAGAGCCAGTTAGATCTCTTCTCCCTGAAACTGCTTCTGCTGGGCATATTGTCACAGCCATGAAAAGGCTAACTAATACACTGTCCTCCCGACCTCATGATGTCTCTAGCCCCTCCTTTGTGTAGAACACAGTAACATTACTTCCTATGGTTGTTGCGAGGAATGACAAGTTAATAAACAGGACACTGTGCCTGTCATGTGGCACTCAGTCAATAGGTATGGTCATTATTGTTATTATGAGCACGGGACTGACATGATTCTAGGCTACCAGGTAAACTATGAAGGTCAGCCACATTTTAATCCATGAAAAAGGATTTCTTGGTTGGACTGCCAAGTCACGCGTGCAGAGCCTTTGGTGACATTTGTACAACTTTCTCTGATTCTGGGTCACAGATTCATAAACGGAACTGTCCAGTTACTGCCCCAGGAACTGCCCACCCCGTGTCCTCTTCCCTTGGGGAAAGCCGTGGAAGGATCATCTGTGAGAGCCGTCTATCCTGGACTCCTTCTAATTCTCTTTCCAAAAGGGAGACAGGCGAGTATGATGGGAGTGCTTGGTTTCCACTTAGGAAAAACAGACAGAAAGAAAGAAATCCCACAGATTCACACTTAAGCACCACTCTAAGTGGGAAGGACGCGTTTCCCACTAATCAGAGGGAAATTCACTGTTAGTGCAAAGACTCCTGCACTCATATTAACAACATGGAGAGAAGAAAATGGCTCATTAATGATTCATCAAAATTGCTGTCACCATTAACTGAAGCACATCTTGTGATGGGCAAAATGACTTATTTGAAACACACACACACACACACACACACACACACACACACACACACACACACACACTTCTCGTAGCTAGGGGCACTTCCTGGCTGTCATAGTGTTAGTCACCACTCGAGGGAGCCCAAGTTTCTTTGGTCTTGGCCTCACATGGGGGCTTGGTAGAGTGGCACATCCTTCTGTCACTCTGCGGCAGGGTGGACATCCAGGCGAGCTGGCTCTTTGTTGTCAAGGTCTGTCCCGTGTGCTGTATGATGCTGAACAGCATCTCTGGCTTCTGCCCACTAGTTGCCAATAGCAACAATACTCCCATTTCCCAATTGTGCTGATCAAAATGTCACCAGACAGTGCCAAATGTCCCCCTTCACTCTCGGGGGGAGGGGTGCCTACTTAGTGAAGCTTCCAGAGCTTATGGGCCCCCAAAACTCTGATCCCTAACAGAGAAGTGTGGCAGAATTGAGAAACACTTGGCTGTATCTGTGTCCCTCTCATGTGAATAGCCTGGTGACAAGCAGAACCTAGGAAGACTGATATGTCTCCCGCTGGTCTGGCAGGAGGCATCAGAGAACGCCAGTCTTGGCCAGCCCTTATAAAGAGAGGAGTACTGTCAAGGTCCCTCTGGGTGGTGCTGAGCAGAGGCAATGCTGTTGTCTTCAGGCTTTTGGTAGCCGCTCAAATGATTAGTTAATTATTCATTACTATTTGTCATAAAATCCTGAAGGGCTGCCAAGTGGCATCATGCAGGCGATGCCGAAGCAGAGGACATGTCTTTTCTTACGTTCCAGTGGGTAGCAAACATGGGCTGCTTTGAAGACTCACCAAGGACTCCGGGCACCAGCTTGAGAGTGCGCAGATGGGAGGTCGAAGACAGCAGGTCCTGATGCTTTGCCCTCCGGGCCTGTGTTTGCACCTGCCCTGTTCTGGCTACGAAGAGCGTGAGGCTGAGAGGGAGAAAGATGGAGAGAGATGCTTCCAATGGGAAGTGGAATCCAAGCTCTGACCAGCACTCCTGTTTTGCTCCCAAGCCTTCATCTCCTGCCCACAGTGGCATGGCGGCCAACCAGCCTACCTACAAGAAGCCCTCCAGGCCCCTCCACTCCTCCCTCCCTTCTGAGGGAGGCCCTCTTGGGGATGTCTCTTTCCCACTTCTTCTCTTTTATGGCCACCTTCAGTATTCACTTGAACTAGATAAAAATATACGGGTAGCGTGATTTGCTCTGATTTTGAAAATACCCAAGGGAAGGGAGGCCTGCCTGGCTTTCAGCCCTGCTCAAGGACACCAAGCAAGGAAACATCAGCTCAGAAAAAGTCTCTCTCGACTAGAAGAGGAGATGGGCCAGGTATCTGGATTAAAAAGATTTTAGAGCTACTGGAAGCTTCTGGGTCCTGCCTCTGCTTCCACCTTCCAGCCATAATTCTGCCTATCATGATCCATACTCAGAGACCCAGGTGTCAGAGGAGGGGTTGGGATGTGGGACCACAATAGCACCCATGAGTGCAATGCCTGCAGCCTGTGTCTACTTCCATGGGCTCCTTTGCCCCTTCAAGACCATTTTTTGGTAGTCACCACTTTTCCGAAGTTGGCAGGCACATAGTTGATTGGGATGTGTGTGCTGTGCACACAGAACCCCTCTGAGCTCCGAATCCTTTCCAGACTCAGATTCTTATTTGGTGGAGAGATAATGTAAGCAGGACACACTCGTCATATAGACACTGATCCTTGGTGCAGTGCTTCCAAACTCCCTGATGTCCAGAATGCTGTGGTCCACATGTTGTCCATGCGCTGGTTCCCAGGACTGCTGTCCTGCTCTGCTTCAGCCAGTGGACTCCAAAGCCTCCCCCTGCTGCAGTGGATGCCTCTGCCCCCCACTGTCACATCCTGACATCACAGGGCTGTACCTCTCCCCTCGTTGTGAGGACTGCTCATCAGTACGGGTGACACTAATTGGGTAGGAGTTGGGCATGTGACCTATTTGGTGTTTCGCTAGTCTTTTTGCTCTTCATCCCCCCTCTGTTTTACACCCCCTTTGGGACATCCACCCAGGAGAGTTTAACTTTCCATCTGGTTCCTTTCTTTGTTAATGACTGTCCACTGTGGTTCTGCCTGGGAAAGTTGTCAGCTCAAACTAACTCAGGTAAAGGATCGTGAAGGAATGTTAGAGCTGAACTGTAGAAATGATTTTGTTATTTCTAAAGGAATTTTCCAGTCCAATTTCCATGCCCCAAATTCATTAGTTGGGGTGGGGGGAGTACACACACATAAGTGTGTACATACCTGCAAAACAAGAAGATAACTTTGGGTATCATTCTCCTTGGACACTGGTTGGTGTGTGTGTGTGTGTGTGTGTGTGTGTGTGTGTGTGTGTGTGTGTGTGTGTGTGTTTTATTTTGAGATAGAGTTTTTTTCTGGTCGGGACGTTTCCAAGTAAGTTGGATGGACTTGGCCATGAGTCCCAGTGATCTGCCTGTCTTGCCTCCGCAGTACTAGGATTGTAGGCACACACCTCCATACCTAGGGGGGTTGTTTGTTTGTTTGTTTGTTTTATAGGTACTAGGGATGGAATTGGGTCTTTCTGCCTGTGTGGTAAACATTTTACTCTAAGCTAATTCCCCAACCTAAAACATTTATTTGTGTTGCAGTTAAATAACTATGGTTTCATTTAAGCAGAAGGCGCTAACCAACTACCTCTGGAGCTACTAAACAAATACATTTTCATAGGTTAAAAAAATGTTGTCAGGAACTAGCAGGCACAGTGTGGACAGACCGCAGGCACTGTGGCAGTGCCCCCAGACCTATTTAGTGACAGGAGAGTAAAGATAGCTCTACCATCCACCTCATGGGTTGTGAGAAGGGCAGGAATGGCTTTGCAGCAGGAAGATGTTAAGGACAGTGCTTGGCACGGAGCTGGCAGCGGCTACTGTCATTGCAGAGGGAGATAGCGGGGTCTGGGTCTGACTGTGTGTCTGCTCCATTGTCTTCTTGCTGGCTGCTGCATGCACCTGGCTCTCTGTTCCCACAACTCTAAACTGCATATACTTGTGGTCTGCCATCATTGGGTTCTTTCAGCTGACGCCTGCTCTGACTGCATGATCACACTTTCAAATGGCAACTTCCCTCTGTTCCTTGGTCTACTCTCCTGAAGGACAGACTATGATCACTCTCCTGTGAGTGAATTTCATGGGCCCTCGTGCTTACTGTGAGAGTAGAGGAATCACAGTACAAAGTCTAGCCGCTTGCAATAGGGGGCTGTGGGGAACACGGGATGGGGGAAACGGGTTGGGGCTAGGGCATGAGCAGGCAGGCAAGGTGATCAGCATCTTGTGCTATGATTCATGACTGCAAGTCCATAGCAGTTACATGCGGAGTTTAGAAGTATTCTATTGATTTTACAGAGTGATTTTAAAAGAAGGAAGATTCATTTTGGTCATGGTTTCAAAGCTTGCCATCCAGGCTGATGGAAAAGTATGTGTGCTGGGGGTAACTTGCATCATGGTGTCCAGGTAGCAGAGAGCAAGAGAGAAATATCTACACTTCCATCCAGGCCCCACCCTCTGTGGCAGGGAAACCCTCACCCAGGCCTGACTGATCTCTGGAAACATCTCATAGGCACAACCTGAGGTAGGTTTTACTAGCCTAGGTATTCCTCAACCAATCAAGCTAAAAATCAAGATAATCTCCACAGACCATTTGGGCCACTTGGTATCTTGGTGTCCGACTTCCTGGAAAGGTCATACTTGTGTTGAGGCTTCCACAGGCTGCCTGAGCTTCTTGATTGTAGAGAATTAGAATGTTGTAGATCAACGGCAACTATTTTGGGCTATCTTTAATCTTTTTAAAGCCATTTTTACTCACTCTGTATCTGACCTAACATTCTTTTGTCTTTCAGGTAAAACTTTCGGAATGCATTCTTAGCAGACTACTAATTTCTACCACCCAAGCTAGATTGTCAATAGGCGGCATCTGAAACCTATGATGGAGTTTCCTCTGCTTTGTTAAAACCGGACTACCTGCTGTCTCCACCAATATATTTGGCAAGTGCATTGATTTATGACTGTCTTTTGTGCTATGACTCTGAGAGTTTTATCTAATTATTCCCACGGTGGGATATATCATTCAGGGAAATCTGCATGTGTCCTGGGTAATGGTCACCCATATTTGGCTCCTAACAAACTCTGTCTGATTCCTTTCAGAATAAGAGCTGTGTTTTATGTCAAAGCTTGCGGTAGTAGCTATCTGCTGCATGTCTTCATGAGGCAGAAAGGCTGAGGAATTTCTCAGGTGGCTGACTCTATAAACAGCATGAACTGCTTTCATCAGAATTTCTACCTTCCTGACCTAGTCACATCCCAGAGACTACCTCCAAATATGACCACAGTGAAGGCCGGGCCTCAGCAGACATGCACAGAGGCAACACAGATAATCGCGCTGAACACTGAACACTTGTTCCTCACCCCTCTCAGTCCAAACCTTCCTAGAAAAATACATTGATCTTATACCAATAGCCTTCAAAATATTTTGAATTGGAATAGATTTTTTTCATACAATATATCCTGATTACAA
The DNA here is from genome assembly GCF_049852395.1 of Peromyscus maniculatus bairdii. Taxonomy (NCBI): domain Eukaryota; kingdom Metazoa; phylum Chordata; class Mammalia; order Rodentia; family Cricetidae; genus Peromyscus; species Peromyscus maniculatus. The sequence continues at coordinate 103,552,334 of NC_134853.1, forward strand.
TTTCTCACACCACATCTCCTCCCAGATCCTCCCCACCACTACAACTCCACACCTTTTTATCTCTCTCTTTAGAAAACAAACAGACAAATAAAGAAAAGCAAACAAACCCCAACTGAATAAACAGAGAAAAAGAAAAACAAACAAAAACAAAGAAAAAGCAGAAGCATACACATATGCACACACACACATATACAGATGTACACACACATACACAAACATATGCACACACATCCACACATGCACACATACACATACACGCACATATGTATGCACACACATGCACATATATATGCACACACACATGTATATATGCACAATCAGAACCATGATTCATAAGCAAGTGACCAGTAAGGTTTAAAAAACAATGCACAGACAAAGCATTATGAGACAAAAAAAAAAAATCTCCAAAAATACCACTGAGTTTGTTTTGAGTTGGCCATCTACTGCTGGGCATGGGGCCTGCCCTTCAGTGTGTTTGTATACCCAGTGAGACTCCAATGGAGAAACAAATTTTTCTATTTCAAGTGGTTGTCAATGTAGCCTCCAACATCTTAACTTACTCAAGGTTTAAAGTTTAAGTCCAAAATCTCATCAAAATACTGTTTAGGTTGGATGTGTGTGAGATTCAAGACATGAATTATCCTGAAACAAAGTTCTTCCAGCTGTGGACCTGTGGAACCAGACAAGTTATGTCCTTTCCAACTGCCATGGTAGGATCAGGATCAGATAAATGTTTCCATTCCCAAGGACAGAATTTGGAAAGAAGAATGGAAAGAAAAAGCTCAATGGCCAAATTCCAGTAGACCTTAAGGCTGAATAACTGGTGGTTGAGGGGTCCCCAAACAACATTAACTCTCCATTGTTTCCTCACTTTGTACCCAACATGTACCCAAAGCTCATCTCCCTGAGCTTTCCCAAACTTTAACAATGGTGTATGTATATCTTAATATCTTCCAACACACCTTGGAAAAGGGTGGATTTCTCACAGAATTCAGTCATTGTTTTAAACTCACTGTTATGTCTATCCTCCCCGTCCCCGGGTAATAAAACTCATCTTTGTTCCTTCAGCAGACAAGGAAGCGAATCCAATACATTCTCCACATCTTACTTACACTAACTTCCAAGTCCTCGAGGATCCACACCAATAATGACATCAGGGTCATTGGTAATTACAGCACTGAACTTAATACATTCGAATTCAAGGAATGCATTTGTTAACTTGTGAGTCTAGTTAAACAGAGACAGGGACTTTTTCCTGATGGAGTCGGACATGACATACCCTGGAGTTTCCCTTAGCACTCCTTTTTCCTTATTACCCAAGGATAGCAGGGTAGAAAAACACTCAAATTCAGATGATTGATATAAAGAAAAAGATGCTTTGAAGACAGATCAATATGTATGTATTTATGACCATCAGGTGATGGGGATGTAGGTAACATTCAGCTGAGGCATTTTTGACTCATCTTCTCAGACTTGGTAGACCAACCCAATCCTATGGGTCAGGTACTATCTTGCCAGTCTCTCAATGTCTCTATCAGTCCCTCCTTGATAGGGTATGGGTCAGAATCCCAGGTCCCCATGCTCTGGCTACTTCCAGAGCAGTGGTTCTCAACCTTCCTAATGCTTTGACCATTTACTACAGTTCCTTGTGTTGTGGAAACCTCAACCTTAAAATTTTCTCATTGTTACTTCATAACTGTAATTTTGCTACTGTTATAAATCATAATGCAAATATCCATGCTTCCTGATGGTCTTAGGTGACCTCTCTGAAAGGGATGTCCCACAGGTTGAGAACTACTGTTCTAGAGGCTTTTGTTGTCTTGGGCTCTCTCTGTCTGGGAGATCAGCACTCACACTCCTTGACGGCTTTCTTAACTCAGGCACTGATTGAACATGGAGAGTATAGGCTTTTGAATTAAATAAAAGTCATTGACTGACACAACAAGAAAACTCTACAATTCCCAAGAGTGAAATATTGGGTAAACCAGGAGCCCACAATCACCAACTAAGCTTTGTTAAATTCTGGCATGCTCTTAGAGGAGACGCAGGTGCTCCAATCCAGTAACAATGATGAAAACAAGCATGTTAGAAACAGCACGCCCTGAGGATTCCAGCTCATGACAGCTAAGCTAATAAGGTCTAACTGCTTCCTATAAAAGCTGCCTACTTCCTTGGTTTGAGGAAAATACCAGAAGACTCAACCTAGTCTCACTCTTCCTGCAAAGAATGTGTGGATGAGCAAACCTTCTGTAAAGCCCTGGCATGGAGAAGCAACTGTCAGAGTGTGAGGAAAACCAGCTATACCGAAGCGCAAACACTTCTTTTCTTCTTCCTCCTCCACCCCCACCCCAGGAATTAAAGTTCTTCTTTGTATACATTGTTCAAGTGGATTTCCCTGTAACATTTCCATACATACACACCACCTACTTCACTTCAATTGTTCTCAAACTCCACTACTCTCTCTTACCCCTCTCCCCTTTTATTACCATTTCTCAACAATTCTGCATCTATTTTCTGATCTTTTAAAAAAAATACAGATCCCACATATGAGAAAGAACACTTAATATTGCCTTTCTAAGTCACCTTATTTTCTTATTTTTCTTACCACAATAATAAGCCTCTCTAATACTCGGAATTCATGATATCCTGATACCATTAGCACTGTTCACGTGGCTCAGTACTGCTCTACCTGACATCAATGTGCTCCCATGGGAATTTTAAGATTTTTTTTTTCTGGTTCTCTGGAAAGTGTTGTTGGGATTTTGTTGGGGGACTGCATTGAACTTACAGGCCCCTTTTGTTCCGATCTCCATTTTCTCAGTGTTGATTCTTCCAGCAAATGAGCATGTAGCCTCATAAGGGGGTGTTGAATTGTGTCAAACTCTTTTCTACATTGTGAAGGTGATTCTGTGATTTTTATCCTTGACTCTATTTTTGTGCTGTATTACATTTAATAATTTGTCTACATCTTAGATCACTCTTGCATCCCTGGAATTAAACCAACTATCATGCTGTGTGCTAGTTTAAAAAAAAATGTGTTGTTGAGTTCTGGTGACAAGCATTTTTACTGATAATTCTTGCATCTATGTTCATCAGAGAAGTTGGGCTATAGTTTTCTTTTCTTCCATATTTTTACTTTATTTTTGTTATGTTCTTATCCTGGTTTGGTTTCAGGACCATACCAGCTTTGTACTATCAGGCTCATAGCATCCCTTCTCTTGCTATTTTCTGGAATAGTTGGAGGAACATCGGTGTCCAGGCTGGTAGGATGCCACAGCGAATCTGTCTATCTTGGGCTGTTCCTTCTCTGGAACCTTTTGTGACTGCTTAAGTTTCATTGCTGATTATTGATCTGTAATGTCTCTCCTCTTCCGTCCAGTCTTTGTTGTTTCTGCTGGGAAGTCAGCTATCATTTTATAGGATTGAGTTCTCAGAGAACTCAGTGCTGCTATCCTGGAACCTCCTGTACTTTCTGCCTTATGTTATTAGTGTTTGTACTATGGCATAATGTGGAGAGTCTTTGCCTAGGCATATGTTTGGGATTCTAAGTGTCTCCTGTACCTGGATGCCAATTTCCTTCCCTAAGATTTAGACCATTTTACACTGTGATCTCATTGAATAGGTATTCTATTACTTTAGTCTATATCAGGAATGACGTGGTGGCCGAGTGGTTAAGGCGATGGACTGCTCTGCATGTGTGGGTTTGAATCCCATCCTCGTCGTTCAGCTTTCCCACTGTGGTGTGGGTTTGAGGTTTGTGCTTGCTTTGGCAGCACATACACTTTAGTCTGTATCTATGTTCCTTATTCTCCATCAAAAGGTCTTATGTCTACTCTCTTCATGGTATCCTCGATGTCTTGAATGTTTTGGTTATCATTGCCTGTTTTCTTTGTTGTTATTGGCATGTGGTAATTGCTCAGCCTGTCTTCAATCCTGGATATTCTTTTTTCACCGGGCCTAGTATTAGTTAGTGAAACTCCCCCCTTTTTCTTTCTTTTTGGTGTGTGTGTGTGTGTGTGTGTGTGTGTGTGTGTGTGTGTGTGTGTAAACAATATAAATGTATTATGTGTGTACATTTCAGTTTGTGAATGCTTTGCGTGTGTGTGGAGGTCAGAGGACAACTTCAGATGTCAGTCTTCACCTTTACCTTGTTTGAGACAGGGTTTCTTTGTTGTTTTCTACTGCACACCCCAGGCTAGCTGGACTGTAGGATTCAGGGACTCCCCTGCCTCTGCCTCCTGTCTCCGTGCAGGAGCTCTGGGATTGCAGACACTTGGGCCACACGGCTGTCTTCCTTTAGCGTGCATTGTGGGGGTTTCAGCTCACGACTGCACAGGAAACACTTCCACCTTCAGTGCCATCACCCCAGTCCTGTAATGCTTTTCATAGTATTTATTGAGCTTTCGTTTCCAGGATACCCTCCCCTGTACCTCTGCTGAATTTTCTATCCAAGTCTTTAATTGACTTGATTTTTCACTCCATCTATTTATTTGGCCTTGTTGAGGTCACTGACCCTTTTTAAAATGATGCTTTTGAATTTTTTGTTTGGCATTTCAACCATTTTCTTATCTCTGGTTATTATAGTGTTAATGGCCTTTGGTTAGGGCTGTACGTCTGTGTTGTAAGTTGTGCATCTGATGGGATGGATCCCTTTTCCAGTTTCATACGGAGGTGTGTGTTTGTGAGTAGTCCTCTCTTAGGTATGTAATGTAATTACTCAGAGAGGAGAAACCAATCATGCTGAGGTCCAGGCTGGCCAAACTTATGCCACCTGCCTCTTTTCAGCCATGTGTGTGCCTCTTTCTTTGTGTGCTGGAAACTACCGATGATCCCCGTGGATTCTGTGGGCTGTGGGCTGGGCAGGTCTGCACTTGCTCCACTCCAGAGGTTCCCCAATCTATGCATCCAGACATCACCACTGTGTGTGGCCCTGCCTCATGACTACTTGTTTACAGAGACCTAGGTTAGATCAGTCTCCAACAATAGGCCCTCTTCTAAAATGGTGCCTGGCCATTCCGCTCCAAATTATGGAGAGTAATGCAACTGATTTCCTCTCCTGTGCTAGCCCACCACACACACACAGTCTCTGTCACACAAAATCCCTGCACTGCCTCTAAGGCTAGTGAGGACACTGGGCTTCTCTTGTGGCTGGGCCCGGGGCCTGTTGTCACCAGGACTGCCCACCCTCCGGAGGTGTGCGTGGTGGCTGTAGTTCCACACCCTCCCCCAGGAAGTCGGGCTTAGAGTGGGAATTGTCCCCTATCTTTCTCTGCATTGTGCCTCTGCTTCTCTGTTTTGTTTAGCCTTGTCTCCTCAATTCTTCCTCTCTGTCTTTTATCAGAATCATCTCACTTGTCAACCCCTGACGCTGCTGACTCGCAGGGAGGAAAGTCGCCATTGTCTGTCCTACCCTCAAACCCACTGTCATTCTGTCATCTACATTTACAAGATGGTGTAGTTACAATAAAAAAGTAGAGAAAATAATCAAGTGGTGGACAAAGTGAGGGGGACGGTTGTTCACACGTCTTGCAGGAAGTTAGAGGTCTTGTGCCATTCGAGCTGCTGAGAACACTGGCCCTCCGCTGAGGCCTGTACAACTGTCTGATAAGTGGCTGAGCACTGAAGCCCAGGGGTTGAAATCTCTTCCCCCAGAGCATGCTGCATGTGCATTTCCCAACATGCACCAGTAAAGGAGAACTCCTGCAAAGGAGCTAAGTCTGCAAAGGATGATAGACCAATTAGAACTTAGGGATGTGGAGAGGTTGGCATGTTGCCAGTCAGAGCCAAATTATAATTGATCTCGGCCTGTCTTCAGGCCCCAAAATAGCCCCTGTGTGGGCCTAATATCCCATGACTGACAGATAAAAAACTTTTTAGCCGGGTCATGGTGGTGCACGCCTTTAATCCCAGCACTTGGGAGGCAGAGGCAGGAGGATCTCTGTGAGTTCCAGGCCAGCCTGGTCTACAAGGGGAGTTTCAGGACAGCTAGAGCTACACAGAGAAGCCCTGTCTCAAAAAAAAAAAAACAACAACAACACACACATACAACTTTTGAAATGTATTAACTTAACAAAACCCCAGTTCCCACAACACTACACACACACACACACACACACACACACACACACCTTTTGAAATGTATTAACTTAACAAAACCCCAGTTCCCACAACACTACACACACACACACACCTTTTGAAATGTATTAACTAACACACACACACACACCTTTTGAAATGTATTAACTAACACACACACACACACACACACACACACACACACACACACACACGCCCCTTTTGAAATGTATTAACTTAACAAAACCCCAGTTCCCACCAACCAAAGGGCTCAGGACGCTCTCAGATAGCTTCCAAGGCCTAGCAGAGTTTACCCCAGGTTGCTTAAGCCCACCTACCTGGTATATGCACCAATGTATTTGAACAGTGTCTTGATTTATGGTTTTCTTTGTTCTGCTATTATAAGAAGTTCATGAAATTGCCACCTCATTGGAATCTAGTATTTGGGTGACATAAATCTATGTTCCTGGGCCATGGCCACTCATATTTCCTTTGAGGTGGGAACTATTCTGTTCATTGACATACCTTTAAAAGGCTGTTAAATCTATATGTGTTTCTTGCTTCCAATATTCTTCCCCAGGTTTTTTTTTAGGATTCTCTGTTTCTTTATTCCATAAGCTCCCCTAAGCTCTGTCCTACAGAAGGTAGGTATGAGACTTGTTCTCTTATCTCCAAATGTGGCTGTCTCCTGAAGAAAAAAAACAACTCATTTTTTTTTTTTCTTTTGGAAAACTCTTCCAGTTGAGTGCATGCTACGAATGTCCAAGCGGTCCTGGCTCGGTAACACGAGATAGCATTACATACTGCAGGCTGCCTCTTGCTGATCTTTATTGCTCATCAGCCCATCGTGACTAGCATCCTCCACAAATCCACGGTAGAGCCCACTGATGGATGTAGAAAGGAAAACACCGAGAAGTGACTTAAGACCGAGCATCGGTGAGTCTCAGCATCTGATCAGGACAGCAAACTTTGTGTCACTGTCCCCAAAGTAGTTAGTGGTGGCATTTTACCCCAGAAGCATTGGCAGCATGTACCAAGCACCGCCCTGTCCATCAAGCATGTCGTTGCTCCAGAGTTGAGTGTCAGGAGCATGGCCATGGACCAGTTTTCAGAAGGACAAAAGCTCCTCCGTGACCACTGTTTCAGACTGAGGGGCAGCCCCCCCACACACACTTCACAGCCCATTCTCGTATGCCATCAGCAGGGTTGTCTTTCTGAGGGGAGAAGGGAGAGATGGGTGGGGAAGAGGTAAGGAAGTTGGGAAGCCAGGAGAAAGTGGTTGAAAGAGAAAAAGAAAACATTCTGAACAGGCTATATAGAAAGAGGTAAGGGGAAATAACCCCCAGATAGATATATTGGATAAGTCAGAAATTCAGTTCCTTAGATATACTGACACTATTAAACCCTCCCTATAACCTAAGATGTAGAAAGATTACTTATGTGTTTGGGGGAAATGAGGGAGAATTTCAACAGCTTGGCTGGGTCATAAGGTGATTACTCTGCGAATCTAGCTTTTCTTCATTCCTAAATTTAAGTCCTTCGGCAGTACATCAGGCTCCTTGACCCAGCCGAAAGCTCACAGCAAAGGATCGGGTCAAAGACACCAGATCCACACAGTCAGTGGCCCCTCCAGAGGCTCCACGCGGAAGAACACGAGGGTTTTCCTTGATAGCAACTTGAAAAGTTGAGTGAAGTGTGGCTGCCAGAGAAGGACAGTCCATTATGCGTCTAGTGTTTACACACTCGTCATAACCTTCCTGGGTCTATTTGCATTTTCCGTCCCAAACCCTGTTTTGCGTTAATGAGGCCCGCAAGTTCCCTAGCCAAATGTTTATTGGCTTCCAGCTTAACATAAGCTCGTATCTAATCAGTGTAGACGTTGAAACAAGTACCATGCTGGCAAATTCCCAAAGCAAAAGGAGGTAAATGGGAACAACATGAATGAGACAAACAAGGGAACCACCATGGGGGAACAGTTTAATCAACACTTGGAGAAACGTGCCTGCCTCCTGCCGAGCTGCCGCACAATCTGTTTCGTGGATAGCCAGTGCTTACTTAACCATACCTTCCTGGTGCTGAGCCTTCTGCCTTCTGCTCCAGTTCGGGGGGGAGAGGGGGACATCGTTTTATACCAAGAAAAATGAAAAACCCTCCGATCCAGGTTTTGAAGTAAATATTTCCGAAGTAAAGGACAGGAGCAGATATACTAATATCGTCTCACCTGTCACACGCGGATGTTTATTGCAAACCGCTGATTCTCTGCGGGGAGGATTTTTTGTCAGGCTTGCGGGGAGGGTGATAGACCGGGGTTCCAGGCAATAGGAAGAGCTAGAGGGTAGCATGCAGCGGCTGCTCTCATCCAGGGACGGAGGTGACAGACAATTAATTTGATGGGCAAATAGTCAAAGACTTCATTTGGAAGGTGCTGGGCATCTTAACTTCACGCCCGCCGCCATCTTCCCCACAATTCTGGAGATGCAGTTACCGGAAGCAGAAACTTGTTCCATCAGCCTCCTTCCATTCCCTATCTCACGGCTCCACTCTTCTCTGACAGTTCCCAGGATTCTATCTCCAAATACAGTTAGAATCTTCTAGTCCACGTCTCCTTCAGGAGAAGCCACACAGGATGACACACACACACACTGGATGGGAATGGGTCACTAAGAAAAGGAGTTTTTGACTCCTCACTACACATGCCAGCTGTAGGTTCCGCTTTTTCTTCCCTGAGTCATTTTCCGAGATATCAGGGTTTTGCTGACCACCTGGGCACTAAGTGCTTCTCTCTCTCTCTCTCTCTCTCTCTCTCTCTCTCTCTCTCTCTCTCTCTCTCTCCAGGGCCACCCCTCCACATAGGTAGCCGCAGTCCCTGCTTCTCTCGGGACACTGCTACATTTAAAAAAGTTAAGCCTGGTAACGCCCCATGTTAGAACTGAGCGGAAAGAGTCAAAGACCCGTATGCCTTGGAGACTGCCAAAGAGGCTCACCTCAGGTGGAACTAGTGCTCCGTGGTCCTCAAACCTGACTCGGCGGTTCCTATGTAGCCTCTCCCCTCTTTCTCTGCCTGTATTTCACCTGCCATCCTCCCCTGGCTCCGCGATGAAGGCCCTCTCTGTTGTCTTCCTCCAGTGACCCTCCCTCCTAAGCGTAGGTATCCCAGGGTGGCCCCTAAAGACATGGCTGCCTGGGTCCTTAACTAGCACGTCCTGGCACACTGCTCTTCCCCCACCCCACAAGCACGGTTTCTCCTGTCCCTGAACTGAACGGTTTCCTAGCTCCTACACCTTCCCCATGCCTCTCCCATATGCCAATTGCAGCTCCCCTCTCTCCTTCCAAACAAATCCCACTGAATACAGCGCCAAGACCAGGGACAGAGTTAGCCAGAACTCACCACACCTCTACCCGATCCACCCTGACAACAATGGCAAGAGAGGGTATAGCATCCTCTGCCTCGTCAGCCTGAGACCTCCCTTCCCACCCGGACAACCCTGGGGCGGGAGAGAGTGTAACGTGCATCCTTCCTCCTCAGCCTCAGATCCTCCCCTGGAGCATCAATGGCTTTCTTCAGCAAGCCCAGCCCCCGGACATATAGAGCTAATTCTGTTTGTAGGGAGATGAATCAGGAGTAAATACTTTAGACAGTCCAGTATTGAGGTCCTCTTTTGGTTGTCCAGAACGTAAGGGACTCTTAGGGAGAATGATGCAGCACACTACTCAAGTGCATCCGCCTGTGTGAAGCATGCAAGGGCTCACAGTGTTCACCTAAGCAGTTGCGGTCCCTTCCAGCTATTGCAGGGAATGTTGTTTATATCAATATTTAAACATGCTATTGCCCCCAAATGAACCACAACAGCCTCATTTAAAGCTATTTTATTATGATGAACCGATATTTGGACAATTGAAAACTGTACTCCACTTGTTATGCAAACAAATGCAATGGTGCCTCAGTTCAGCAAATACATATTTAAACAGTTTAAGAACACATTGACTGCATAATTTGTATTTGTAACTGCTCAAAATAAAGGTCTTTTTATTTAGCGTGCCAAATAATGGGAATTTGGATGCCATCGGAAAGGATGCATTATTCATTGGGAGGAGGAACAAAATCAATAAATGAAAATTCAAATAAAAATACAAGCCATTGTGATGCGGCTTCCAGACAATGATGATCTCTTGTATTATTTACTCAAGGAAAAGACTCAGGAAAACAGCTCTTTTGGACCTGGGCTGTGGGCTGAATTGTAAACTCCTGCTTAGGGTGTTTGAAAATAAACAAAACAGTGTGTTTCTAGCATTTTCAGCTTCATTTAGTTCATGATTAAAATTATTTTAAAATTCAACAGCAAAATAAGGTGGGAAGGATGTGATGTTCTCTCATTAGTGCGTTGCTCAGGTGTCGGCTGCAGGGTGTGCAGAATACATTAAGGTCCTGGATGGGGATCCGTGAAAACCACATCTTTGCATATGGGTCAAGTATGCTTGTCCTGAGTGGAGTAGAGGCAAAATGGTGGGTTTTGGTACCTCTCATAGTTTATTACTCTCAACAAAGGCATCAAGAATGGCTAAAGGGAGGCCTTGGGGACAGACATTCTGGGCCAAATTCTGCCACTGATACCACTAGCCCTATAACTTTCATCCTTAGGCCTTGGTTTCTTCTATATGAATTGGGTGATAATAACATCCGCCTCATATGGTAGTGATGAGGATGCCTAGAACCTGATACACAGACATTACCCAATCAATGTCCAATAAGAATATCTAAGAGTTGTATAATCTTCCTTTGAGGCAGTTGATTGGCAGATCATGGGTATCTTTCACTAGCCACCTGTGTGCCTGTGTACTTCCCTTGCTTCAGAAGAAGCCCGTTTCTTGTCACGTTGGGAGAAATCATCATTGTGGGACATTGCCTAAATATAGTTTATCTATTATTCTCGGCTTAAGACAAGGCATCAGGAAGTCACCTGGAGAGAGTCACAGAGTGACTATCACAAGGCTGGCTTTTCTGTGCATTTTACACCAACATATTACATTGAAGGTTAAGAGAAAACAACTCTAGGAAGCTAAATATTTCATTTGTCACAGAATGTCTTGAGGATGTGCCATGCTTTGTTATAGGGTCTCCCCTTTTGTGAAGACCTGCCCCTGGCTAAAATGAGGTAAAGGCTGCACTTACTAATTTACTTCAAAACTGTCCATTGCTCCCTGAGTTGTCACTGGGCAACATTCAGGGCACTGGGGAGAATGTTAAACAGAGCAGAGAACAATGCCTGCTGAGTGATGGCACTCACCTCCTGTCTCCATAGCATTTGGAGATGAGGATATGGATATTTTATGAATATTGCAAATCTTAAGAATGGCTCAATTTAAACTTTCATTTTAGATTCTAGGAAGTTTGGAGACAAATGTTCTCATGGTATAGTCCTGTGCACTGACTTGGCTCTTGGATATATCTTGTCACTTTCCTCGTATCCAAATCTCATTGAATTCTTCATCATTCTATTGTGACATGCATATTTTGATAACTACATCCAACAACTTTTGGGAAAAACAATAATTTATTGATTAATCAAATGAATGAATAATCAAATAAATAAATACAAGAGCAACATAAGCATAGGTATGTTCCTACATCTTAAAGGGTTGTCTTGTTTTGCTTCCCAAAGGGATCCATCTCTAGCCTCAGAGTGAAAGTTCACCAAAAATCACCCATTGATTTATCAGACAATCACTGAGCACAGGTAGTGTGCCAGACTCCATTCAAAGGGGATGAGCCTTCACGGTTAGCAACATAACCTGGGTCTCTGGGAACCTGTGTCTATATGGAACTGTCCTAGGTAGCTCTAACCACTGTAACAAAATACCGTATATCGACGGCTATAGCAACAGGAATTTGTGTTTTCAGCTTTTGGAGTCTAGTAGTCCAACACAGGGTGTCAACCTGGTCAAGACATACTGGGGGCATGTTCCTCAATTGAAGATGGCAGGCTTTTTGCTGTATCCTCATGGCACAGAGAGAAACCAGAGGGAGACAAGGATATATGTGTATACAGAGAGAGAGTAGAGAGAGGTAAAGAAGGAAGGGGGGGGGCTTTCCTGCTCTTAAAGTGATACTGATTTTTGTTAAGTGCTCCACCTTACAACCTCATAAATTCTTAATTACCATCCTATTCTCCAATTCTAGTTAGAAGATTAGGACTTCAACATTCAGTCCATAGCAGAGACATCATGAAGGCTTGCCCAATATTGAAAGAACTCTAGGCAACAGATGTTGCAAATTCAGTCCATGCTAACATTTGGACTGGAAATCACTCAATTTGAACTCAATCAGATTGCAGGAAAGGGTCAAGTTACCTTACTTTATCCTCAAAAGAGATTGTTTCTTTTTCTTCTAGATCATGTTTCTACAGCATCCTGAAGAAACCTAGCTGATAAGAGATGGATTAGTTTTTGTTAATTGCACTGTCTGGGCACCATGGAGAGTTGTTGCTAGATGTGCTGGCATCCATTTAGTCGATACATACTGTGGGTCCACTATGCCCAAGACATTGCCGGGGGCTGGTGATGCAGTAATTACTAACAAAACACTATCCCCGTCCTTAGAGTTGAATAGGACACACAGACAAATAAGCAAATGACAACAAAACACTGCGTAAATGGCAGAAGGAGAAAGTGACAGAGTGCTGTGGGCGCACATAGATGCCACAAAGGCTTTCCAATGCATCGTGTCCAAACTGAAATCCCTGCTATACGATGACTATGACTATCTAGGTAATGTGTGTGAGGAGGATGAAAGCAGGGACCATGTTCAGGAATAGGGAGGGATGAAGGGGAAGAAGGTGTGGGGGTTACAGAAGGCAAAGCTCCTTAGGAAAACCAAAGACTGCACACTATGTCTGCAGTGGGGAGAGAGGGGATCCCAGGACAGAACTTTTAAGGGTAGTATTGTTTAACAGACATTGGAAGTGGGGGGATGCTTAGGAGTCTGGGCAGAACTCTTCCAAAAGGGGCTCCAAAGATGCTAAGAGGTGAAGGAAAAAGGGCCCAGAGGTTACACAAATGAAAAGGACTTGGCTGAATAATCCAGAAGAGCAGCTTTCATGAAGTGATGTGTGACAGCTGATGTCACACACTTTCCATCCCCTTTGTTGGTCTTGATGGGAGAGAATTTGATAGACTATTAAGCTTGTTCCAGGTGATGTCTGTGTTATATGCATGCATGTGAAAAAACACACACTTCTAATGTGCAGGGCAGATTGTAAAAAAAAAAAAAAGATGATTTTTTTCTGCATTCTGGGGTATATATCTAGGGGATAAGGTAATATACAACCTTAGTTTATTACACTATTTCTATATTTTCTACATGGAATATTATTATTATATAAACATAAAAACAATGAAAATAATTTTAGACATAAAAGATGTAGGATAGGTATCAAAACGACAAAATTAGCTTGCTCTAACTATGAACTAAAACGTAAGTGTAGCTATGCTTTCAGCTGCCTGGTTAATTTTTGTCATCTTGACTCAAGTTAGAGTTGCTTGGGAAGAGGAACCTCAAGTGAGAAAATGCCTCAATCAGGTTGCCAGGAGGCGAATTTATAGGGCACTTGCTTGATTAGTGAGGGAGGGCCCAGCAAACTGGAGGCTATGCCACCCTTGGGCAGGCAGTCCTGGGTAGTGTAAGAAAGCAGGCTGAGCAAGCGACGAGGAGCAGACCAATAAGCAACACTCCTCCATGGCCTCTGCTTCGGTTCCTGTCTCCAGGTTCCTGCCTTGAGTTCCTGCCCTGACTTCCCTTCAAGATGGACTATAAGCAGTTAGCTGAAAAAAACCTTTCTTCCCCAGACTGCTTTTGGTCACGGTAGAGACTCAAACCAGGACACTAGTTTATCCCAAATGATTCTATGACCCTTTGACCTTTCTTTATATTTATTGATTTGTTATTTGTTTATGGTGTGTGTGTGTGAGGAGGTCAGAGGACAGTTTGTGGGAGTCTGTTCCATCTTTCCACCACATGGGTCCTATGGATGGAATTCAGGTCATTGTAACCACTTTTTCCCACCGAGTCATCTCTCCAGCCTCCTTTTCTGCTCTCTCTTTCTCCAGAAGCAAACTGGTACAACACTTCATGTAGAGCACAGGCAGTGAGGACCCTGCCCACTTACGAAGCCATAGCTCCTGACACACAGTCTCTCTCCACCCTTCTTCCCCCAAGAAGAGACGACACCTGGAAGATGGCAAATCAAAAGAACCTAAGTCCTTTCCAGGGCCCATCACACAGGCCTTCCTTCTCTGCCGCACCCCCCAAACTCCAGTCCCCTGCTCACACTAGCCATGTCTGTGGCTTTCCAAGCAGATCCTTAGGTCTTGCAAATCTTTAGATAATCTTTTTGAATTGCCCGCTCATAGCTAACCTCCTCAGCTATGTATACCATAGATGCTGCACAGAGAACAAAGAAGTTCAGACAGGAATCTCACAGCAGGTTCCTGGGACTCAGCCCTCACCATGTGCTCTAAGTAGAAAACCACCAGGGGAAGTCTAGAGAACATGACCCAATCTAGCCTTGAAGAGTCTAGATTTCCAGACAGACCCAGAAAGGAATAGTAAGATCAGAGAGACTTAATTCATGTTTCTGGACTTCAATTTACAAAGGAATCACCTTAAAACTTGTTAAAAAACAAACAAAAAAAAAAACCCAACAAGAGGTTCCTAGTCACCATACCCAGATTCAGGTTAAGTATGGGGGGTCGGGGGGTACACCAGGCATTTGCTCTACTTACAGCATACCAGGTTGTTCAAACACAAGTCACCACATGCTGAGAAACACTTAGCATGGCACCCAATGTTCTGACTGCTTTGATGAGTGGGCTCTGAGAGACAAAACATGCCCGGTTACTCCTGGGGAATTCTTCAGGTGTGCATGGTGTGAGCCAGGGGTCACCCCACAGCCCACACAGCCTCAAGCTTCCTAGAGCATCCATTATAATTGCTGATCTAGGGACACTGTTATTTTTTATTGAAGCAAAGAAGAAATATAAACCAACAACAAGCAGTCTTGGACTAGAGCTCCAGTTAGACATTCTCTGTCTCCAGTGGAGGAGAATCTGAGACTCTCAGGGATCGGCAGTAAGTGCACTATAGTTTCCTCATCATGTCTTCTGGAACTGCTCTAAGATGTACACCAGATAATGCTAATTAACCCCCAGCCCCAAGTCTGATATTCCCAAATGGTCCATACATATTCATTTTTCCATCAGGGAACAGAGCTCCTAGGTCATTGAGAAACTGTCTTTTAGTCTTCAAGATGAGAACCTTGAAAGAAAGAGTTTACAGGAAATGCTTTTAAGTAACAGGCATGTCATGTAAATGTTCGTAATAATGGGGCAATATAACAGCAGGTAGATGGTTTATTGAAGTTTATCTGAGCATAATGGCAGAGGAAGAATAAAAATGAGAGATGGCACTGGAGGAGACACCTCCATTTCCTGTGTCTCTGTCACGTCCCACCTCCCCCCGGGTCACTGTTGTGTGGCTGATTCTGTGCTATTTAAACAAACTCCGTGAGAGTGGAAAGCAGAAACTGTCTCATGACCGTTCCTTCCTTTTCTTATTCAGCTGAAACTAAAACGATCAGTGGGTATACGTGTGTGTGTGTGTGTGTGTGTGTGTGTGTGTGTGTTCAATAAACATAAAGCTACACAAGAGCAGTGAGTCTGCCCAGAGCCTCTTGGGAGGGCCAGCCACTGTTCCAGACTTTTGTGTACCTTTCCAGAGCTATTTTATACACATAAGTTATGTTTTATAAAAATGATAGTTATGCAATACCTGACTTTTGTGCTTAGCTCTTATATTTTATAAAATGCCACATATTTTAACATGTACGCACATACTATTTTGTACACATATATTAACTGTGTGTGTGGCTTTTTTTGAGATGGGGGTCTCACTGCCTGTGGCCTAGGCTAGCCTGAAGCTCATTGTATAGCCAGTTGTCCCTGAGTTCACAGAATCCTTCTGCCCCAGCGTCTCTAGGGCTAGGAACCATGTGAGCCACCATGCCAGCTCAACAGAGTGCTCCACCTTAGTGGGTGCCACACTGCTACCTGCCTTCTCAGCAGCAGCAGCCGGCACAGCATGATTTAGGCATCCTCAATGATAAATACTCCGGCCATTTTTAATATGGTGAACTTGCTGCAATTATTGCTACACTACTACAAACAATGTTAAAATGAATCCCTGTACATATGCCTCTATACATATCTGAGAGTGCATCTATAGTATCAATTCCCCAAAGTGGAAATAGGGACAATTCATAACCCAGAAATTACCAAATTCCCCACGAAAGTTATACTGATTTACTTTACAAGCAACAATGACGATTAACCCAAATTTTTCAACAATTGGCACATTTATCAAAATTTAAGAACCTAGTGAGTAAAGTATTTACACTTCATATGAATCAAAGGAAATTCTGATGGCTGGAAAGGGGAAAGCCTCTTACCAGGCCTAGGATGATTATGTGTTTGGACATACAAATGTGCAAAATCAAGTCAAGGCAGATTTTTTATTTAACTGTATGTGCTGGCTAGTTTTCTTTGTCAACCTGACTCAAGCCAGACTTATCTGGGAAGAGGGAACCTCAACTGAGAAAAATGCCTCCATCTAATTGGCATGAGACAAGCCTGTTGCTGGAGGGCTTCTCTCCAGGTTTCCCAAGCCCCGCAGTCCCACAATCCATTTATAAAATAATCACTCAGACACTTATATCACTTATAAACTGTACGGCCGTGGCAGGCTTCTTGCTAACTGTTCTTTTTTTTTTTTTTTTTTTTTTTTTTTGGTTTTTCGAGACAGGGTTTCTCTGTGTAGCTTTGCGCCTTTCCTGGAACTCACTTGGTAGCCCAGGCTGGCCTCGAACTCACAGAGATCCACCTGGCTCTGCCTCCTTGCTAACTGTTCTTTTATCTTAAATTAACCCATTTTTATAAATCTATACCTTGCCACATGGCTGGTGGCTTACCAGAGTCTTTACATGCTGCTTGTCCTGGCGGTGGCTGCAGTGTCTCCCTCCTCAGCCTTCCGCTTCCCAGAATTCTCCTCTCTCCTTGTCCCACCTACTTCCTGCCTGGTCACTGGCCATCAGTGTTTTATTTATATAGAGCAATATCCACAGCACAAGCCTGTAGGACTTTTTCTTGCTTAATGATTGATATGAGAGGGACCAGACCACTGTGGATGGTGCCACCCCCAGGCAGGTGGTCTTAGGTGCTATAAGAAAGCAGGCTGAGCCGGGCAGTGGTGGCGCACGCCTTTAATCCCAGCACTCGGGAGGCAGAGGCAGGCGGATCTCTGTGAGTTTGAGGCTAGCTTGGTCTCCAAAGTGAGTTCCAGGAAAGGCGCAAAGCTACACAGAGAAACCCTGTCTCGAAAAACCAAAAAAAAAAAAGAAAGAAAGAAAGAAAGAAAGAAAGAAAGAAAGAAAGAAAGAAAGAAAGAAAGAAAGAAAGAAAGAAAGAAAGAAAGAAAGAAAGAAAGCAGGCTGAGCAAGCCTTCAGGCAGAAGCCAGTCAGCAGCACTTCTCCATGGCCTCCGCTTCAGTTCCTGTCTCCTGGTTCCCGCCTTGAGTTCTTGTCATGACTTCACCTTATGATAGATTGTAAGCTGAAATACCTACCCCTCAAAGTTGCTTTGGGACACAGTCTTTATCTGAACAATAGAAAGCAATCTAAGACAATGTGAATAAGGAATGGTAAAAGAGAGATAAATTTGATTATATTAAAATCATTAGCACCTGATCATTACGTACTCTGCAGAAGTAAAAAGATGATGATGTCTGGGGGAGGACCATAGAACACGGAATTGGCTGATTTAGCACCTGGACTTATATGCTAATTATGTATGCAAAGCAATTTTTAAAAACAATGGAAAAGTGAATAAAAACATAAGCATTTGGCAGTAAAGGCAACAGGAATGTTGAACATGTTGTAAAAATGACCTTTAGTATTTAAAGACATGCAAAGTAAGGCCTCGTGAAACACTATCTGCCAATGGTATGTGCTGGTAAAGTATGGGGTCTTGTACAAGACCTTGGGGAACCTTTTGAAAATACCAGTCACTACACCCTGTGACAGAAGGTACATACTGTGTAATTACAATTTTATAACCTGCAGAAAATCAGGGCAAATCATGTTCATAGCTTAAACCTGGAAATAAGCCGCATGTCCAATAGACTACACAACAATTGTTTACCTGTGCACAATGGATTATTATATAGAAAACAAAGCAGTGCAAATCATGAGCTTAAAAACAAGTTGATGTTAGTTAAATGCTATTGTTCCCTCTTACTAACAGTGTACCCTTGGCTAAGTCACTTTTCTTCATCTCATTTTCTCAACTCTAGCTTCCCAGCTCGGTGCTGAAGACTAACTAAATGCATAATTGCTCTGAACACTGTATCTGCCACACAGCATGGGCATCACATTAGATATCGTTATTTGAAAAGGAGCCATGTGGTGGTGGTGCATGCCTGTAATCCCAGCACTCAGGAGGCAGAGGCAGGTGGATCTCCATGAGTTTGAGGCCAGCCTGGTCTACAAAGCAAGTTCCAGGGCAGTCAGGGCTACACAGAGAAGCCCTGTCTCAAACAACAAAAACAAAAAAAACCAAAAGTGAGACAAAGTTTTCAGCCATCTAAATAAAAAGCTATGGGCTTTGAATTGGATGCCGAGGCGGGAGGAAATGCTGGATGGTGAATCAGAAGATGGAGGTAGGTAGGAGGAGCTTCAGGTGGGGAGATCCAAAGATGACAAAGAGTGTGTAGAGTGTACATATAGAGACAGCTACGGTCGCTGTGGGTCAGAGTGAGTGGGCAAGAGGTGAGATGAGGCAGGGCTGGCATGGCAGCAGAGAGACGACTCATTCCTCCCACCAGACCTAAGATCGTGAGGGTCTGCTCAACACCCTCTTCCTGCATGCGGAAGGGCAAATCCCGCAGGTAGCACAGTCTAGAAGTTACTCCTTACTTTGGGGGCCTTGTTCTGGACTTCTGGTTGGTCTATTTGTTTTATTTTCAGTCTTACTGATACCAATTAGAAGCCTAATTATTAACAGAAGCTCCCTCTACCCTCTTTTATTTTCCTTCCTTCCTTCCTTCTTTCTTTCTTTCTCTCTTTCTTCCTTTCTTTCTTTTTTCTTTTTTCTCTCTTTTTTTGAATCCCAGGACAATGAGATCTGGCTTCTATCTTGTATTTGCCTGGTAAAAATCTGTATTCATGTTTTAGTGAGTAATGGTTAATTCTGATTGTCAGCTTGGTTGACTGGAGAAACATAGGAGATTAAACAGAGCATGCTCTGGTATCTGTAAGAAGTTTCCAGAGAGGGTTAACCTGGTCTCTGTGTGGAAGCACCATCTCCTAGCTGGGGCCCACATAGAATACATGAGGAAAAGAGAGGCAGCCAAGGCAGGCATTCTACCTCTCTGCTTGCTGGCTGCCATGATGTGAGCCTCTCTGCTGTCACACTGTCCCTCACAATGGGCTGGAGCCATGAAACCCAAGCCAAGGTAGAGCTTTCATTCCCCACCTTGTTTTTATAAACTATTTTGCCACAGCAACAAGTCCAACTAATATCCAGTATAGAAATATCTTTTAACTCTTCATTGCATGTACATCATTCTTTTCTGAGCAGCTTTGTTTGTTCACAAAAAAGAGACAGGGTCATGACATGGAAGGAGGTCGTGTTTGCTTTGATGAACTTCGGCCTGATAGGTTCCGAGCCTAAACCATGGATCTCAATTAGCCTCCTAGTCCAAGACACTGGCTGGTATGTGATGATACTCCACAGGGTTTTGTAAGCTTTCAACATGTGGTAGATAGCATTCTCTGACTATGAGTGTAACTCAGGAAGGGAGGTTGTGTTGATGTTCTATCCTCCCTAGATGAAAGTAGTATGTGCTCTCCTTTATTTCCCACACGGGTCCCACCTCAGGCCCTGGGACCAAGGAGGCGCTCAGAATCTCTTTTATTAAGTCTGAAAGAGATGTAGCCAAGATCCTGTTCTTAGTCTTTGTTTTTCTTTTTAACTATGATTTCAGAAGATATCATCATGATTTTGATATAAATAGTCACTCTGTGTTTTGATTGAGCTTTGGAATCACCAGAAATGAGCACTCATTAGGGGTAGAAGCCATTTTTATTCTCTAGTTCTGAATTCACAGATTTCTCAGAAAGGAAAAAGCATTTTTCTTAGTTTCTGCCATTGGCTCTTTCAAAAGAAGACGAGCCATGAACATAAACTTAAGCCTGAAGTCACTTGCCTCAAGGCTTCATTAGATTATGAAATAAACACCCTGGGGCCAGGACCAGGTTGCCACACTCCTCAGACCTCTTCAGCTTGGTGCTCCTGCTCCTCGCAGGTTCTAGAAAGGTTTCTTGGATGACGATGGACTCTGGAAGGGAACTGTGGCTGAAGGGACCCTTCCCAGGACTGCATGCATTACACATGCCGGACACAAATTCCACAGTATGAAAGGTCTCACTGAGTCCCCACATGGGGGTGTTTCTCTTCTGCTTCCCTCTTTCCTCTTTGCCTTGCAAGAAAATGTTTCACAACACAGGGGATGTCTTCAGAGGCACCAAGGATTACTGTTTATTTCCCACTAATATAAGTGGCGGAATCAGAGAGGACTGGCTTTGCCTTTGAAGTAGATCATTTCTTTTAAGTCAGATCAGATTTCACATCAATTAAAGGCAGCATCCCTGGGCATACCTGAGCAATCCATATTTTCTTTAAAATTGTGTGCCCTCGGGAGAGGAGTCCCCCTGTTGAGCTTTCGTTTTGAGTTCCTGATGGTGGACTATCATTCACATTTGCAGTCTTCTGCTCTAAGGAGGTTAGTGGTGTGTTTCTAGGTTTCAATTCAGCAGTAGCCCAGGCAGAAAGCAGAACAGCAAAAGTTCTTCCCTAGTGTAAGGTGCTGATGTGCAAATAAGAAATGCCATTCATGCATTTGACTCAGCATTCTGAAAGTCCGAATGTGGAAACTTTGAATTTCTTAAGTATTTTCTGGGCTTCCTGTCGGATTTGTTCTTTTGATTTGGGCTCCTGTGTTAGTTACTCTCCTCACAGCTCTTCTAAAATACCCAACAAAAGCGACTTCAGGGAAGGGAGGTATCCTTTGGCTCAGAAACCGGAGGGAGGGTTCATCATGGCAGGAACAGCAGCTGAAGCAGGTCTTTCCTGGATGGTGATTTGATTATAGTTGCTGGGAGCTTGGAGCCGAGGGAGCTTGCCATGGTGGGAGCTTGTAAGAGTTTGCAGTGGTGGGAGCTTGGAGCAGAGGGAGCTTGGAGAGGTGGGAGCTTGGAGCAGAGGAAGCTTGCAGTGGGGGATTCTCAATGGCACCAACAAGGAAGCGGAGCTCAGACTGAAAATGGGGTTAGTTGGAACCCTCAAGTCCCACAGTGGTGGCCTACAACTATCATGGAGACCAGCTGGAAATCAAGGGTTCACATGGGCCTACCGGGACATTTCACATTCCACCATATCACTATATGTCAAAGTCACAAGCATCCTCCTTCTATTTCCTCTTACACAGCAGATCACTGAAGGCTCTCGTGATGGCTAATGTAAGGATGACTCAGCCTGAACCCTTTTTCTTTCTGGTAGCCCAGCATCCCAGGCACTCCTCACATTCAGGATGTTTCTAAGATGGAGTGTGATAAAGCTGGAAAAGCATAGAGTCTTAGAGTGGATTCCACAGCTGTGATGACTCAGAACTCTTCTCACACCTATCTTCCTTCCTACCCAGTAACTGATCTCAACAAAGCTCTCCATCTGGGCCTTCTCTGCCCCAGTAAAATCACATATGACAGGACTGATCTCCTTG
The DNA here is from genome assembly GCF_049852395.1 of Peromyscus maniculatus bairdii. Classification (NCBI taxonomy): domain Eukaryota; kingdom Metazoa; phylum Chordata; class Mammalia; order Rodentia; family Cricetidae; genus Peromyscus; species Peromyscus maniculatus. The sequence goes on from NC_134853.1 coordinate 103,574,293, forward strand.
CTCCTCTGAATGTTGTATCACAGAGGCCCCCAGATGATCAGCTTCAGTGGCCCAGGTCTCCATCCAATCCAAGTGATTCCATCTGGGCCGCCTCATCTCACCACACTCATTAAATACTCATGGAACCCTCCCCTGTCACAGCAGCTACAGTACTATGACACCACCTTCTCTTAAAACACCAGGTTGGGGATATGCCCAGGGGTCAAGCACATGGTGCACAAGCCTGATGAACTGATTTCAGATCCTCAGAATCCCCGTGAAAGCCAGATTCGAGCATCTGTAATCCTTACCAGGAGATGTGAGGCAGACACAGGAGAATAGCCAGAAGCCAACAAGCCAGCTAGCCTGGTGTATGTAGCAGTGAACCAGACACCCTGCCTCAAACAAGGTAGAAGGTAAGAACCCAAGGTTTGTCATCTGGTCTCAATATGTGCACCATGGCTTGTATGCATGGTGCACACAAGAGCGCGTGCACACACACACGTATGACATACATAAAGTCTTCATACATCTTTAATGAAAAAAAATCATTTTAAAGTCTCAGGTTGATCCATGGTGTTGTCTGTGGCAGAGACAAAATGCTCACTCCCTGGCCTCTATTCACAACAGCTCTGTGGACACCCATCTGCTTGGGAAATAAAAGACCAGGGAGAAGGCTGTGGCTCAAACAAGGTCCTGTTGCTTCAGATTGTGCCCACAGCTGGCATGTCAGAGAGGTGACCACATACGGTGCTGAGAGATTCAGGAGCTGGGGGGCAGTGGGAGGCAGGAGAGGTATGCTGCTGTGAAGGTAAAGGAAAGTGAAACACACACATCCCAAACCTATCTCAGAGGCCCCAGGAACGGCACAACTTCCCAAAGCAGCAAAAATTTAAGAAAAGAGGACTGTGCCATGGAGACAGCCAGAGAACTAGAGGTCCATTTCCACTGTGGCACCGTTTGCCCTCAGCCAACGCCCAATCTCTTGCACTAGAGACCCCTTGTCATTTAAACCACAAGCCGGGGGCAAAGATGAGTCTGTGCATTGGCTCCACTTCCCAGGTGCAGTGTAATTAAAAATAAGATAGGGTTGAACCAAGATGACCCTAATTATCTTTATTAAAAACCCAGGAGGTGACAGAGGCTCATACAAAAGAAAAGTCTGTTCCTAGACCACAACAATGTTTAAAGAAAAGCCCAGAGCTTGGAAAATTTGATGACTCATCTACTTTCCTGAATCTGATGTTCTCGCCAGTTGAACATCTTAACCCTAGCCTGCTCTAGATCCAGAAGGTGTTCTGGTATGGTGGGCAAGACTCTAGGATCGCCAGTGGAATTTGTCTGCATCCCCCACTTGCAGGCTGGGTGATGCTGGGGAAAGCACTCCAGCCTTCCAGGTCACCATCTCGTCACCTGTGTGATGGGAACATTCACAGCTGCTGTACAGATTTGCTGTCAATTAAAGAAGAGCATGTAGCTGCTTTGTTGTGGGTTTGGAGAGCCATAAGCACTTAATGAACAGTCTACTGCTGCTATTATTTAATGCAGGTGTCTGCTGTTGGCATCAGCAGAAATAGTCTATATGAACTTCATCTTCAACATCTGGGAACTCTCACATCTGATCTTCTCACCACTTTAACTGCAGTGTGACACCAGGAAGCCTTGGCATTTACTGTCCGCCTGGCGCTTCAAAGACCACCCAAGCCAATTCCATACTCCCAATCCCACAAAGTATGGACATGATTCCCATAGCAATGACTCCCCAGCAGAGAGCAAGCCTAATAGCAACACTGAACATCTCTCTTTACACCGCTGTATCCCTCCCCAGGGTGGCCTTCTAATTTAAGAAGTGTGATAGGGACTTCATTAGACCTTTGAACACAAAATGGCAGCCACTGCCATTTCCTTTATTTTCAATGAACATAAAAAGGTTTATAAATCATGCTCAGTTATGATACACAACAACAAGCCTTATGTATTTCTTTCTATACAAACTGAGGTTCTCCCCACAGCAATAAAGTCCAGTGTAGACTGATAGACTTTCCAGAACAAACTGTATGATATTCTGTAGACCAAGAGGAGCTGTATTCGTTGTTTTCTATTCCTGTAATAAGAAACACTGTGACCAAGGCAATTCATAGAAGGGTTTATTTTGCCTTATTAGTTCAGTGGGATCAGAACTCATTACAGCAGGGAGGGATGGTGGCTGGAGCAGCAATGATGCGTGCCTTAGAAACCTCAAAGCCAGCTGGGTGGTGGTGGTGCCCACCTTTAACCCCAGCACTCAGGAGGCAGATGCAGGTGGATCTTTGTGAGTTCGAGGCCAGCCTGGGCTACAGAGTGAGTTCCAGGACAGATTCCAAAGCTACACAGAGAAACCCTGTCTCAAAAAAAAAAGAAAAAAAAAGGAAAGAAAGAAAAGAAAAAAAAAGAAACCTCAAAGCCAGCACCCAGAGACATACTTCCTCCAGCAAGACCACACCTCCTGAACCTCCCCAAACAGCACCATCAACTGGGGGCCAAGTACTCAAACATCTGAGTACATGGAGGACATTCTTATTCAAACCACCACAGGGGCCATTTAAATGCCATCGGTTACAAGGAGTCCAATCATGAAAGTCTGCAAGTAGAGCTGAACTTGTCAAAGATGCATTGCTTAAGTCACATTCCAAGAGTCTAGGCTCTTGTTTTTTCACCTTGTTAGAAGGAAACAGTGCTGTTAAATGATACTGTGTTCAGAGTAATTCTCTGCTGATAGGATCATGAAATTTGACTTGATGGGAACTGTATGTGAGCTGACCAGGGAAGGATTTACATAAGCAAAGTTTCTTCTAAGTAGTTCCCTAAGGTTCAAATCGTACTGACCAAAGCAGTCCTGGTCTCTTTGCTTTGGTGGCACTTCATCAGTGTCTGGGATGTCACTTCCTGGGGAGTCACTGACTGATGGTTCATCTGGGAATCTCTAACTGAGCTTTTCTGACCTTAGAAAGAGGTGAGGAAAAAGAAAAAGAACAGAAATCGGCTGCAATGTGTCTGACTATTGCCCACTCCATCTCCTGGCAGGTGAGGCACCTACACGTGCCTCCTAAGAACACTAACAAGGGACTTCTATGGTGAGCTTGTGTTCATCTTCTAGTATGCCTTTCATGGATAGCCATCCTGCCTCTGTGCCGTGGGCCTTGGTGAGCTGTTAGTAACCTCCACCACCAAGGACAGTATTTGAACTGGGCTAAACTGAGAACATTTCCTCTATATCTTATTCCAACCAGAAGAGAGAAGATCACTTTCTTTTGATTGAATAAAGGCCAAGGCTTGGATGACAATTTTTCCTTTCCTGCCCTCTGCTGACAAGTAGCCTCAGGATAGTCATACACAGACAAAGGAATAGAACTAAGAGATGGAAAAAGTGCCAGAGTTTTAAAAGATTCATTGTAACTCCTGGACATAACTTTGCCTGAAGCTGTATAGACTGCCACGGACATTCTGCTTTTTGTTTTCCTTAAGCCCATTTGAATTGGGTTTATATCACTTTCATCTAGAAGCATCATCAAAAACAATTATGATGCACTGCTGGGGAATGTTCCTCAGTGTAGGTAAAGTGTCAGCCAATGCAAAGCCAGAAACCAGGAGCTCTATTACCTCCACTTTACAAAAGGACAAACCAACCTTAGAGAAGAAAATGGTATTGCCTTCAAAGAAGCAGGGCTGAGGTTTAAATCCAGACTATTCTGTCTCCAAACACCCTGGTGCCTGCTCCGGAGATCAGAAACTGTGGAACACTTTCCAGATGCTGTGATTTTCCAAGATTGTGCTGTGATGGAAACACGAGCCTGTGCTGTGGACTTCACATTCCTGTAGCCAGCACACACGTGATCAGAAGAACTTGCTAACAGATGGCTCTGCCTGCACTCTGTACAGACTGTAGCTGTCCCACTGGGGAGCATGGGCAAACAGGAGGACAGGGACCAGCCACACAAGGGCCAAGCTTGACATCAAGTAGGTATGGCTCCCCAAAGAATAAGATAGAGTAAAGAGCTTAAGGAGATACCCAAGAACATTTACATACGAGAATTTAGCTCAGGCCAGCCCAGAATGCGAACCATGGAGGGATAGAGGAATGGGGTGTGAACTTCAGAAAAAAATTGAGGCTTGGGAAAGTTCCGTATCACAGGGAGTTCTATGGAATACTTAGTGGGAGGACAGAGGCTGAAAAGTTGAGGCTAAGAACCTAGACTCTACAAACTGTAAACACAGACAATGGGGATACTTGTATACATGTGTGATCACACACACACACACACACACACACACACACACACACACACACACCCCTACTCATCCACCTGCTTGTTTCCTGCACAGATATTTAATATAATGCTAACTATAATGATCAGGTCATGGCACCCATGAGCAGTGGCTCAAGTGCCCACATATGTGCCCGTGTATGACAGACAGACAGAATGTGATCTGGAAAGTAGATATTGAAGATTTCAAAACACGCAGTAAGAGTGAAGTATCATGCACAACTGAGGAGAAATTCGGAGGGCTGCAGAGAGCCTGGGGAATGAGGCCTGGGGTGGTGGATGGGGAAGAAGGGAGAACTCAGCCCTTTAAAGCAGTGGAAGAGTGTCTTGATGGTGCCCAAGGTTGCCGGCACCAGAGTGCTCTCTGCCCTCCTTGATAAAAATGACATCCCACAGAGTATCCTGTCCCTGATGAATGAGATTTTCAATTGGGGACACAATTAGCAGACCAGGGACTGGAAAAAGTCAGCTCTGGTGGTCATTAACGCCATGTCGCTTTTTGGGTTGTAGCATTGGTTGTCATGTACATTATTTTATTGGATCTTTGTAGCAACTTGGAAAGGCGGCTCTGGCTATCTGTTTCTTCCATGTACAGTATGAAGCTAATGGGAGGGAACTGGCTTACCTGGGCCCATAGAGGCTGGAAGACAGCAGGCATGGGACCCGAGCTTCAGGCTTTTGAGTGTAAACACATGCCCTCATCTCCCTGCTCCATCTCTGCTGCTGGAGGTGCCTGGGAGACTAATGAACTAGCAAGAGACTGTAGTGGCACACTTCCTTTGTGGAGGAAGAGCCCAGCCTGAAGGCAGTGCGTCCAACGGGCCTTTACGAATGCTATCATTTGGCTCATGAGCATTGCATTGAAGAAAAGCAACTCAAGTGAGATAATATGAGGGAGGCTTTCAAGTGAGGACTGGTCCCTCCTGGGCCATCAGTGCAGGACCTCCCCTCCTGCCTCTCCAGCCACGCCCCATAAGCTCTGCCACCAGTCACACTGGCATGCTGTAAATTCCCCCTGCACATGAGGGTACGGGCGTGGTTCCAGCACCACCGATGAGGAGACTGAGGCATGGAGAGGGCAGACCATGTGCACAAGGCCACACAGCAAGGACAGTGAGGATTCCAACCCAGGAATCCAGCTTTAGAATTCATCTCCACTCCACCAATGACGTCTAAGGCATTAATCGGTGAAACAAAAGACTAGACAGGCTGAAGTGTGTGTTCACGCCAAAACCAGAGTCACAGTAGGGCTTGCAAAAGCCACTATGTGTAGAAACAGCCAAAGAACAATAACCACTGCTATTACTTATCACACACAACGTCAAGTGTGAGCCGCCACCACACTTTTTATTATGTCTCTTATGCAATCTTCAGGACGCTTACCTCGGTGTGTAATCACGCATCCATTTGCCTTCTTCAACATCCTAGTGCTCAGTGCTGATAACAAACAAACGCATGGATGAGCAAGCAAATGAGACTCCCAGCTCAAGAAGCCTTCCTTGAATGAATGGGTGAGTGAATGAAACATTCCTTGCCGCCCTGGAGTCGCACATTTTTTTTTTCTGCACTTGGTGGGAAGAGAATATTGCTTTGTTTCTCTTCATGCCATCTCGGGACTCTCACGCATTTCCCACAGCAGATCTGCATGGTGTTTACAGGTGCCTTCTGAAGACCACCCACTCCCGGCTTTCTAAACTCAGAGACGCTGTGTCTCTGAAATGTCAGCCTCTCTCGTTAAGTCCCTTGCTCAAAAGAAGCGAGAGATGCAGACAAGGAGAGTTTTCAGCTCCTCTCTCGGCTCTGCCAATTGTATAATGAGCCTGTGGGACTGAGGTTATTTCCAAATTTAGACCCACTCAGAGCACAATGGAGGCTTCTAAGCTCATCCTGGTGGCTCCCAACCCCACTTCTGACTTTTAAAGATTACAGATTTTTCTGAGTTTGATGAGTGCCGAGTGGGAGCAGAAAGTTCCAGAAGACAGGCTGATAGTTTTTGATCCTCATGTCCTTTTCTCTTTTCTCTAAGTGTGGTTATTAAGAATCCGAATTCCACTCCCTTGGGCATACTCTAGGGGCAAATATTTCCTCTGACTTTCAAAGAGGCTATTTTATTTCAGGTCGGCCAAGTGGCTTCTTTGCTATATGGATTTTCTTAACGGCTTCCTTGTGATCTTTGCTTTCTTGATCTCAGAATTCTAAGTTTCTCTTGAAATTACTCAAAAAGTAAATGTACATCTTAACCCCTACTTTATTATTCTGTTTGAGCCTTTTAAATTCATAGGATATATCTTCTTCATAGTTTACCTTATGAGCATCAAGCATTAAAAATGATTTTAAATTTTATTTTAATTACTTCATTACTTTTGAGACAGAACTCGAAGCAAATGGTCCTTCCTCAGTCTCCCAAGTGCTGAGTTATAGGCGCAAGCAGTTTTAAACAAGGCATTTCTTTCTACTGAAGCCCCAAAGCTTAGAAAAGCAGTGGCAAGGGCTCATGGTTGGAAGCAGGGATGATGGACCATGAAGGCAGGGTGCGGTCCTGCTCTTCCTTCTCTTGAACTTCCACCCCAAAAGGGAATGCCAAGGGAGTGACTGTGAAATGCTACAGGGAAAGAATGAAGGCGCACCAGATCGCGGCAGTACCAGAAATGTCGTCTTCCATCCTGCACTCTTCTCCAGCCTGGAGAAGCCAGGGGCTGCTGGGCGCTCAGGGTGGAAGAGCAGAACGGTGAGGATGAGGGGTGGTGGTGCAACAGTGGCAACCTTCCCCCTTGGTCCTGCGAGAGAGAACTTCCGAGGGAGAGTTAGGATGTAGGTAGACATGGAAAGTAAGCGCAGCCTCCCTACGGCAGGCAGCAGCTTCTGGTCCTCTGAACGTGGCCTGGGAAGATAAGCAGCCTGCCTAAAATGTGTCCAAGGGGCAGAGAGTCTAACAGGATGAGTAGGGAAGAGAGTAATCCTGAGCCTTTCCCTCTAATTCCAGAAAGCACTGCTGCAAATGTGTATGATTAGTGCACTTTGTACACAGTAGATAATTCCCAGTTGTTAAGTTCTCTTCCACCAGGTCCTCAGTTGCTTCATAAACCCTGGCCCCCTCCTCATCCCCCAGAGGAAAGCTGGATGGCTTGGGCTGGAGTATCACCCTTTGCTGGGGCTTTTCTAAGATGTGGGCAGGAAGCAGTAACCAGAGAAACACTACATTCAGCATGGAAGGCTGCTGTGCAGTGATGCTCACACCTAAGACCTGGGACAAGGGATGGCTGCTGTGGGATGTTCTGTTTGTCCTGTGGGAGCCCTTCTTGGGTTCTTTGTGGCGTTACCCAGCAGGTCCGTATAGAGGATGATTAGGACCATGGGCCTGAGTGCAGGTGTTTGAGATGGTCTGCACTTGGCTGTGCTGGGGGATGGTCTGTATGTCAAGTTGCTCTGATTGGTTAATAAATAAAACCTGATCGGCCGTGGCTAGGCAGGAAAGATAGGCAGGACTAACAGAGAGGAGAAATAAAAGGACAGAAAGGCAGAAGGAGACGCTGCAGCCGCCGCCATGACCAGCAGCATGTGAAGACGCCAGTAAGCCACCAGCCACGTAGCAAGGTATAGATGTATGGAAATGGATCAATTTAAGATAAAAGCACAGTTAGCAAGATAAGGACAGTTAGCAGGAAGCCTGCCACGGCCATGCAGTTTGTAAGCAAAATAAGTCTCTGTGTTTACTTGGTTGGGTCTGAGCGGCTGTGGGACTGGCGGGTGACAGGGATTTGTCCTGACTGTGGGCAAGGCGGAAAACTCCAGCCACAGATGGCTATTGGGTGGGCCAGCCAGCACACTCCTCATGCCCTACCCCGTCTGCAGTGGACGCTTGCTCTGAGGGATGTAGTGGAGAATCCATTTTGACCTCTCCCAAGATCGGTAGAACTTACAATTCTTCTCCTTCTCCAAAGCCCCTTACCCCATCTCTGGAGTGTGATGGAGAGGGGGGTAGTGTGAGGAGGGAAGCAGGAGGCAGCAAAGGTGCCTTTGGGTGGACCATACACAGCAGCCTCCCGGGGCCCTGCCTGGGGACAGGAAGGCCAGAATTCATCAGGAGAGAAGCTATCCTCTAAGAAATGGTACTAGAGGAAGAAAGTGCAGGGGGTGGGTATTGCCAATGTATCCTCACTGTGAATAGAAGTTAAGGATGGAACCTCTTTAGGAAGCAAACGATAATGGTTTTGAGCAATGGTTCTGCATTTGGACATTTTTTTCCTTCTCTCTACAGAAATGGTATAAAATCGCTACCATGACCAATGCAATGAAAACATGTAGACCAACATGAAGGAAACGCACAGAAGCACACCAACCAGACACAACCAAGACATTGTTGTCTTTCCCGGTTTTGTGAGATTTAGAGCAGTTACTAGCAAGAGATGGAAAATTTCTGTGTTTTTCTTCGTATTTCAGGTGACTCTGTACCTATCTTTACTTATATTTTATTCTAATATAATTTCAACATTGCATTTTTTCTTTATTTGGGGGAGGGATACATGCATGGTACCCTGCTAACATTTCATCTTTAAAACACGGCTTTGAATGTCATACATTTCAGATATTTTGTAAACCCAGCTTCCCAGGTTTACCACCATCGACACAGTGGCATTTTACATTTTATTACAGGTAATACACCAGCTTCCCAGGTTTACCACCATCCACATGGAATGACATTTTATATTTTATTACAGGTAATATACCAGCTTCCCAGGTTTACCACCATCCACATAGAATGATGTTTTCATTTTGGTCATGTCCTGTTCTGCCTTGGAGAAGTGGCCGGAGAGGGCTTGTAGCGGAAGCTTTACCCTTCTGATGTACAAAGCTCGGACACCCAGGACAGCACCCACTAATCCCGAGCAATGCTTAGTGCATGCCCAGGAGTGTGAAAAGATTTGTTAGAGTTCAGCTCTGCAGACTAGACCCCTTCACCTCTCAAAGAGAAACTGACTACTGTGTGTGTGAGGGGAGGTCTCTGGATAATAGCTCCTAACTCTTAGAGTCTTGATCATATCGCTTCATTTTTTATTGTTCAGAAATTAATAGGATAAGCTTTCCAGAGATGCTGAAAATGAGTTCCATAATGAGAATATAACATAAAATACGTAATTAGTAGGAAAGATTGTTTTGGGAGAATCTGTGAAGGTAAATAAATATGGAGATGCCAGAAGCATATGTTTATTAAATTTGAATGCATAAATTGGGCTTATTCTACAACTTCCTCTTTAACTTTTCCTCATTTCCTTTTTTCCTCATTTACCTCTAAAAAGATAAAGATTACCAGCTAAGCAAAAAAATTTAGCTGAGTAATTTTCAATAACGTAGGAAAGACTTGGGTTGTTTGACTGAAAGGGGAGAGTTTTCTGGAGGGTCATAATATTAGGAGAAAATAGAGGAATTGATTATGTTGGGGTTTTGTTATTTGTTTGTTTTAGAAGATTTGGGAGTGCTGAAACTTATTCCTTGATTGGGTGTCAGAAAGAAAATAAATGAGCCATAACTCTAGGGCAGAGATCCACAGTGACAGCCCCAACCATCCCAAGGCTGTCTGCTTAAAGGGGACAGGAGACACATATTTTTAACCCCTTCATGGCAATGTTTAAATACATGTGCCCAAGTAATATGGCCTCCACATGTATTTGTGTGGGAAGCAGAGATCCACTCCCACATGAGCTGATGCAGTGAACACTGTTGGCAAGAGCCCTACTCTCGTGTTTCCTATCAACTCCCCACCCCTTGCCTGAGACTCTCTGCTGGAAAGTTACCTCATCTTCCATCACATCCTTCTGGAAATTGTTGTTTGGTCTCAGGGAGAGGATCTAATCAAGCCATTCTAATCAAAATCCTTCTCACAAATTTAAATACAATTAAAAACCGATGGTGACAGTTCCTCTCAGTTGGTAAAAACTGTGTGACACAGAATCCAAGAACCATTGTTTCCTGTATCCCACCTTGGGAGAAAGTCTACCTGCAGCGAGTGGAAACAAAGCAAGCAGGGGTCAGGAGTTAGACCCCTCAGCATCCTCCTGGGAGCTTCTTCCCTTCCGGTGGGTTTTTCCACATTTCCTTGGGTCCCATGGACCGCTAAGGTCTCCTTTTGCCTCTGCTGGTTCAAACTGGTTTGGATCCCTAATTACCAAAGAAGTACTGTCTTGCCTGCTGTTTAATTAAAATATTTGATTAATTGAAAACTGGAAGCTCTCTACTGCAGTCTGTGTTCACAAAATAAATCTTTCCCGCTTTTGAAAACTGATGGACTGAACGTAGTAGCTACTTCCTCTAGCCCTTGATTCGGCAAATTGGTTAGAGTGAAGGGAAAGAAGGTATCAAAACAGCCAGTGGGGCCCACGCCTGTAGTTCCACCACTCAGAAGGCTGCGGAGTGCCTACAACAGATGGAGGGACGGACGCAGGCAGGACCCAACCTCTAAAAAACAAAACAGCAAACAAAAAGTCACAGGCTTGTCCCAGCAAAGAGGATGGGTGTGAATGGTAATCAGTGAGTGCAATGCGGTGTTTTCTTGACCTGTGCTGTCTCTTTCATAAGGTCTTGCTTTTTGCAGGGACTGTCAACAGCACAGCTAGAATCCTTGCCCCTGTCCAGCTAATGTCCCATTCTCCTTTCTGGATAAAGAGAACACGGCCATTGGTGATACTGAGGTTTTTAACTTGGGCATCTATCCCTGGACAGCCACAAGTGTTCTGAGGAAGGGGGTGGCCTCTGTCTGCTTTCCCCATCCAAGCAAATGTGGCAAGAGAACTCTCTGCTGCCCTTTGTCACTCAGCTTCTGTCTGTGAGTCTATCTGGAAGATATCTATTTGTCCAAAGGCCAGGGAGATGACAAAACCACCCACCCATTCCCAAAGCACCAGAGCAAACTGTAGATGGCTTATTCTGGAGAGTCAGAAGAAGGGCAGAGTGGTAGAGATATGGCATGGTGGCCAAGAACATATAATCTTCTCCAGAGGACCTGACTCTACAGGCTCCCATATCAGGTGGCTCATAACCTCCTGTAACTCCAGCTCCCAGGGGACTCAGCATTTTTGGCCTCCTTAGGCGCCTGCGCTCACTTCCATATATCCACACACACATACATACATACACATAATTACAAATCAATCTTAAAAGAGTCAGAAAGGGCTGCGGATATGGCTCAATGGTAGAGTACTTGCCTAGCATGTGCAAGGCCCTGTGTTCGATCCCCAGTACCATCTTGGAACTCCGACCCTTTAAAATAACTCTCAGTAAAAACTGACAGGTGCTGGGAGTCTTCAGAACACTTTAAGGAAGCAGCTTTGCTTCCTGTGAACTTTTATGAAGACTTGTTTTAACTCTGGAGTTGATTAGCTACAGTTAAAGTCTCTGAATTGTCTTTGATTAACAATGAAACCGGTAGGGAAAGTTATCTCTAAGTCAAGATGGTGTTATGAACCTCTGTGTCCTAGTCATCTGGGGCTTCCTCTCATACCTCCTGAGGGTGAACCTTGGGCTGGCTGGGGAAGGTGAGGTGGTAAGGGCTTGGGCTGGTAGATATGCCCCCGAGGGTGCGAGGCATGGTGTCCTTGACCTCACAGCTTCTCAAACTTTCGGGAACCTCCAGATAACCCAGGGCTGATGGGAAATGGCAGGTTCTGACACTGTGACCAAACTTCCAGATGATGACCCTTTTTCTTCTACAACACACATGGAGTCCTGAGTTCCTGCACCATGTCTAGAACTCATCCACACTCATGCCAGAGCCTGAATCCCCAACACTCAGGATTCTGCAAGCAGCTAAGAGGCCTGGGCACTTGCAGACCAGAACTGCTAATGGCTGCTCCCCTGGCATGAAGCCAGGGAGCAGCCTCAGCTTGTTCATCTGTCAGAGTGAGAAGCCAAAGGCATTGGCGAGCACCTGCTTCCAGCCCTCAGGAAGCCAGCCCTGAATTTAGGCCCTCAGCAGCCGAGCTGTGGAGAGACAGGATTTACAGACAATTGCCTGCAACCACAGTCAGGCACACAGCCTATAACCAACGCCGTTTCTGCCAAATGCCTGGCCCTGGGAAGCTGCAAGGGAAACAGCTAACCACCAGGAGGTGGGGGTTTGGATCTGTTTGTTTATTATTGTTTTAATCAGCACATTTGAGGTCTATTGCCATGGTTTCAGGTTTGCCTGGTGTGGGGGCTTTGTGGGATCGTCTCTTTTTATTTGGTAATATTTCAGATTTGGGACTTTGATGGGGTTATCTTCCTTCCTTGATCTCAGGAACAAAGGCAGTGACTGATAACTTCTACTCCACAAGGCAAAGGAATTGTGTCTCTCCCTTATCTCAAAAAAAGGCTTCGTTCTTTCTGAAAAAAAAAAAAAATGAATCACCCTATCTTTTACACAGTTAAGCTCCTTGGCATTGCATGGGAAATTATCTGTTCCCCACTTGATTCAAGCAAAAGCAAGGCTATATGCCCGTCCTTAATCTCTTCTAGTTTTCTTCCAATTAGATGCAATCTTTTTCCAATACTCTAATTAATACTTCCACATTAAATATTAGGCCTTGTAAGAGAAAAATCATCTGTAATATAGTCAGATCGAGCCAAAGAGGATTTTCAAGCTCCTGCCCTTAATCTTTCTTTCAATTTTCTGCCATTTAGAAACAATTTTTTCCCCAACACTCTAATGAATGCAAATGATATTCGTGATTAGTTAGTATTATGCTAATCTGAGCCTGGAATTTACCTAAATCTGCATGGTGTTGTCTGAGCACCAGATTGCTTTGGGTTTCTGAGGAAAATTACATTAGCCTGCCAGATGTACAAAACATGATAGAGTAGAAATCTGAGCAAATAATCAAGATTACATTAGTTTTGTTTCTTAATGAACAACTGTTGGCATTAGGGATTACAGACAAATTATGGTTTTCCTCTCTGAGCTCAAGCAGCTAAGCAGCTGTTGTGAAGGTCCCCTTTTCCTGACTACCCCTAAATAGATTGGGAGCCACCAGGGCAGAGGGAAAGCATCTAAAATTTCACATAATTTAATTTGTTCCATTACAAAGTAATCATCGCGACGAGGCCCACAGCTAACCTCCAAATTCTCCCCCCACACCCTCTCTCTGGAATGTGGGAGCCACTGGAGGGTTTCTGGGACAAACTCAGTGTGTTTTTCTTCTCTCCTGACATGGAGGGATGTGGGCTGCATGCCTCTGAGACATACCTGCTTTCTCTACCCTCTGGGCCACTTTCCAAAAGGGTGCCTGCCTAATTCCCGCTGCTTGGGTGTCACAGATGGAATGCTGCTGATAAGGATTACGACGGTAACACAGTACATCTGGCTGCCGTCTCAGAGGCTGGCTGCACCAGACACTTGCACAAACAACAGCCATCTGAGCTTAGACCCTCATCCTGGGTTATTTGATCTATGTCTGTGAAGTCTCCCGATAATGAAATCCTTGTCCTACATGGTGGTGATGGTGATGGTGTTGGAGATGCATGGTGGTGATGGTGGTGATGGTGGCGGCGGCAGCGGCGGTGGCAGTGGGTGTGTGTTTATGCTATGTACATAGGTGAGGGGTGAGCAGGGGGTAACAACAGCCTGCGGTCCTGATCTTGGACATTTTTCTTGACATCAATCAGCATCATGGCAGGGCTGTGTACTTTCCTGCTTACATTAAGTGCCTCGCTGACAGTACAATACTTCATTCAGTGTGCCATTTCTGGGTCTAGAGCCAGACTCTCTGTTGCCACTGGGCCTTTGCACATGTTAGTTCCTCCTTAGGAATGAGTACTTTCCTCCACTTCTCGGCCTCCAGTGAAACTACAGCACCGCTAAGATGACTTAGGTGTCTATGAATTAGGCGTTCAAAGACGTCCATCGCTCACCAGCAAAGAATGCACATGCTTACTTTCTTCCCATACTGGATATGTCACAGGGAATGGAACTAAGCCTGCTTTGTTCACATAGTATTTGTTATAATACTTCATGAAAAATTATAGACAGAGTGAACAGATTCATATAGTTGTAAATACGGTATTAATCGGGAAGGAAAGCTTGAATTTCTATACCATAGTGTGGACAGAAGTTCTAAATGATAGGACATTTGTGACAAGGTCATCACAAACACATGTGCAGAGGCTGAGAACCCCTCAATTCCCCACCCCAGGCAACAAGGACAGGAGCTGAGGTAAATATGAACACAGGCATTTCTTGACTTGCCATGGATATCTGAGCAAGGCTGTTTGAGGGTAGAGTTCATTTTCCTAGACTCACCACCTCCTGACCATCCTGACACATGGATGGACCCATTGCTGGGACAGGTCTCTCTGACCATTGTCACCTGACCTTCCACCAGGAAGCACGGGGTCCTCAGTCCTCACCAGGACCTACTGTGCAGGAGTAAGGTCTCGATGGATCGGTGGGATGGAAGGAAAGTACACGCAGAGGGAAAGGAAGGGTGCTCTCTGTTCGGCTAACCTCCAGTTTCTACTCCCAGCTCCTCACATCTGTATCGGTTTCTGAGCTCAGGAGAAGCATGGAAAGAAACCAAAATAAAGGAAAAAACCGAGAAGAGCAGAGGAAGGAAGACAGCAGAATTAACTCTCTACTCACCAGCAGTATAAAATGCAGGAGTGATGGCTGAAGAGACAGAGCCTCTCCGGGCTGTTTGATGCTCCAGAAGCCCAAAACCACACTTCCTGTCTTCCTCTCTCCCTGGATTGACAGGAGAGTCTATGCCCTGTCCCTGGGAGTGGGAGTGAGTCACTCCCCTGCTGAGGAAGGCCACAGGATGAAGGAAGGGCAGGGTGTTGTTGCCTGAATCCTGGCTGCTTAGAGACAGCAAGGTGCTGGTCCTTCCATGGTTCCCCTGAGAATCTCAGTGCAGGTCTGTAGAATGTCTCACAGTGAATGTTTACAGTTCATCTCATTTGCAAGTTGGATAGGGGACAGGAGTGACTCTGAAAAGTAGGTAGACTCCTGGGCACTGAGACAGAATGAAAAATGTCAAGTAGGACTGCCTTTCTGTTCCCTGGTTGTTCACAATAGAGCTCAGAGCAAAATGGGGTGTGTGGTGTGAACAGTAAGTGGATTAAAATGGGCAGGAACTCAGAACCAAGAAGAAATCTCTTTGTCAGAGTAAATGGCTGAGGAGCCTGATTGAGGAGCCTGGCTGAACTTGTTCACTCCATCCCCAGTAACTTGACTAATGAGAGAGCGCACATTCCAGGATTCTGTTTCTGTAGCTTTTTGGGTGGAGGTGGGAGTGAAAAGCTGTAGTAGTTTTGTGTTTTAGCCTATTTTTTTATTGTTGCTTTTCTTGTCGGTATATAGTATCCTGCTGTGAAGCACAGACTGCCCTCCATTCACCATCAAACGTGAGGGCCACCTCACATCCAGGGAATTGCTTTATGTGTACCAATTCCTTCGGGCCTCACCACAGTCTCATGAAGGACATCTTTCTACTATCCCAAGTAACGGTCAAGGAAACAGAGTCACAGGGAAGTTGTCATTGTCATGTTTTTCCAACTAGTCACCAGCATTTGGCATGCCAGAAGTCCAGGCCCTTGAGGAAGTGCTGTTGTGCCTCTCGACATGATTTAAAAACTCTCCGAAGGATACTTTTACATCCTACTTTCTCTCTCATTTTAACTTTAGTTCCCCTTAAGTTCTCTGCCTTATCAACACAGACAATGTAGATTGGTAAGGCTACAGAGACCGGACTCGAAAGAAAATACTGTACTTTCTGACTTTGCTCATCCACGTGAGATTACATGCAGTGCAGTAGCCCTCATCAAACATGGCGCCTTCAGGACTGAGGTCTTCTCAGGGACATGCCCACTCTATCTACCCACTGATCGTTTTTATAAAAGCTCATTCTTTATGTTCCCACAAGCAACCGAACGCTAAGACTTACTATATCCCCTGCTAAAACTCCTGAGTCTTACTCTATCACCTTATTTTAAAGCTAAGGATATGATTTAGAAGTCATGACTTCATCACAGAAGACAAGACCTCAACGGTCATGAACAGGAAGCCCAATGGTTTGTAGACTGTTCCTGCTTGCCCTTCTGCCAAGGATTGCCTGGCTCCTCTGCACTTGGGGCACCCAGAGAACACCCCAGTGGAATGTTCTACAAGAGACTGTAGTTTAAGACCATATAATCGCTTCCAACTAATAGGAAATTCCTTTAAAAGGTGAGATTCTAATCATGAAAGGCCTGTAAACACAAAAGCCAGAAGTACTTCTGGGCAAGTATTAAATTCAGCTTCCGTGGAGACTTTCCATATGCAGGTGTTTCTCAAGCCATGTGATCAATGGGTCAAGATAGTGATTTAAAGAAACAGCATTTGTTTTAAATAATGAACTAGAATACATTAATAATAATTAAAAGTGAGCTTAAAATACTAAGCATAAAGACTACTAATTATGTATATATATATTTCAAATTTTAGATGCTTAATGTGTGTGCAAGGCCATGTGGGTGGAAGAGCAAAGCATTAGAAACCAATGAACTTCATTAACTTTGTGCAGTGGCTCAAAACTGAGCAGTCATAGACTGGTGTGGTGGCTCAGTGGGTAACGCCAAGCCTGACCACCTGGCTTCAGCCCCTGGGACCCACATGGTAGAAGAAAACTGACTGCTCAAAGTTGTCCTCTAAGGAGTCAGACTGGTGCGTCAGATGGCTTGCTTTCGTCTTCAGAACGGTTTTACCGCGTCCTTTGGGGTTCCTGGATTGGCTGTAATTCCACAGCTCATGTTGATTGAGAAAAAGAAGCAACCCAAAAGCAAGCAATGGCAGCATGTTAGCAGGGGGGCAGACAAGGCTTCTGAGATGACGGGGTGGATGCTTTCCTGAGCAAGGCAAGGAGGGAGTCAGAGGTCCCGCACCCTTTAAAATGGCCTGAAAGCAGATTGAAGAAAGATATCCAGGCTTTTTTTTTTTTTTTTAATATTTTACAAAGTCACTGGAAACAGTCTTTTTATTCAGAAAAAAAAATATTTTCTACCTAATTAAAAATGCCAGGCTCCCTTTGCATTTGACTAAAATGACATCAATATCTCATGTAAGCTGTTCAGGAGTTCTTGAATATCTTTAGTTGGTCCTGGTGACTTTGCTCCAGTCTGTCCATTCTCAGCTGAGTAAACATGGGCCAACTGTCTCAACTCTCTGCACCTCAGTGTCTTTCCTATCAAATGGCAATCATACACACTCACACATTTCAGCATTGCTGCCAGACTTATGTAAGATGGTATGTGCCAAGTCCATAGCAGACAGACTGACACATAGGATTGGGTCATTTGAAAAAAAAAATGCAACTACACCTCACAGTTCGATAAAAGCAATTTTCTCAGTTACTGGAGACTTTCAAAGATAAAATTCAAGTAAAGACATGATCAGAGAAACATCTTTTTGGACAATACTGTCACCTAGGCAGTCACTCAGACCCCGAAGGATGCCTATTTGGGGAGACTGGGGCCATTTCAATGTTCCTTATTTGGGAAAATAGCTTTATCCAAAAGCCTTCCAATACTCAATAGTTATTCTTTGTATTAATATTCTAACCCATTACTAGACTTATCCCAAGGGTTTGTAGGATATTGACTCTGTAAACATCATCAGCATCACACATTTATACCATGACTGGGAAATCTTTGTGAAAGTTTAGGAAAAAACAAAATGGCACGGGCTGCCATTTCCACGCCTCCCATAAGAAAGCTCCCGTGAGGGAGGGACGTGGAGGGAAAGAGTACAGCTGACGGAGGTGGCCGAGCTGCGTGCTGAGCTGATTGATTGATTTCTTAATTAATTTATGATGGCTCAACAATAATTACAAGCTACTGTTTGTCAGCCAAATCACTTGTGCTGAAGTCAAAGGTTCACATCTGCACGAAGCTTCCAAGGATCAATGCATCAATTAGCCATGTTGGCTTTTTTCCCACTCAAGGCTAACATGTGTCATTAATATTCCACCATTTGTATGTATAAACTAATTGATTGAACATTCATGCTACATAAACATGTGGTTTGTATTATGTGGGGTTCCACTTAATACATCTTTCGTGCCAATATAATAAATAGCCTCACATAAGAAAATGAATATCTTTTGGAAAATAAAATGGCAATTGAAAATTAATCCTTCTATTGATGACCGTGTCTAGTCCTGGGGATCATGGGATCACAGAAAATTCTTCAATTTTGTGGAAGAAGGAGTTGGTACAAATTTTAGAGGCAATAGACATTTGCATGAGATGGTTCAAGTCTGTCAAAAAAGGAGCTAAGTGTGATTCCACAAATCCACCATTGTTCTCTGCAATGGACGCTAGAGCATAAATGATGTTAATTACAGCCATGTGGTCTCCTGTTTCCACCTGCCCAAAGTCTAGATTGGAAATGCAAATCTATTTACCTGGAGTGACTTCTGCCAGGTTTATGGGCAGTGTTGTCACTACACCCTGTGCTTGGTGGGAAATGTTGAAGCCACCTGGGAAGGCAAAATAAATTCTAGTCCCCCATCACCATAGCTCCTTCTTTGTTCCTTTGAGGCAAAGGTTCTCCTGGAGACGGCAACCATGACTGGGTTGTGTGGTGGGAGCAGAAACATTTGTCCACAGCTGACTTTAGTCTTGTGTTTCTCCATCACCATTATACAATAAAATGCTACATAAGTGCCTTGGAGTAATTAGGAAAGAAACATAGATAGCCAAGTAACTCCATCTTATGTGGTGTGTGCTGGGGTAGTAGCTGGCTAAGAAGACCCTACTAATGTTTTAGAGGCTTTTAGAATATTCAAGTTTGTTTCATGAGAGCTGGGAGAGAGGGAGTCTCAGGAACAGGGGCAGGTGGCCTCCTATGAGCTAAATTTGGGCCTGAGGTGTTTATAACCAGCACACTGGGTGCAGGCCTGGGGAGCGAGACACCAAGTGTTCACTCACACACCGGCAAACCTTGCTGAAGCAGGGCTAAGTCCAAAGATGGTCTCTTTACTATAAAGTTCCCTTTCTCGGGCTCATTTAGAAGCAGTTAGTGCTTAGCACGTGCTTGGCTACTTTCTCCCCAACTTTCCCCAGGACCCCCTTCTCTCTACCTTCTCTGTCTTCATCCTAAGTTTCCGGTATTCCTGGTTCATACTTCTGACCCCTCTGCAAAACACTGTCAAAATGTTAGTCTACAACAGAGGCCTTTCCAACATCACCAGGAAGGGACAGGCATGGAAAATAGCTGAACATTTAGAATAAAAAGCCAACCTCTTTGTGTAAGTGGAGGCCATGGGACAACACCCTTTCCTGAGACAAAGTCTCTCCCTGGTACTTGGAACTCTCACCAATTGGCCTATATTGGCCTGCCGGCTTCCCGGGGTATCCTCTCGTCCCTGTATTCCCAGCTCCAGGATCACATGAGCATGCCACCACACCTGCCTTTTGATGTGAATCCTAAGGCTCAAACTCAAGTCTTCGTGCTTACTTAACAAGTACTTTAACTCCTGAATTATCTCCCCAGCTCAGAAAAAAGCAATCTTCTTAAATGAACTTCATTTCATCAAAAATAAGAAGCTAAAAACCCACACTAATTCCATAGTGTGTTTGCCTGACCATGCATCCTGCAAAGCACATTTGCCTCTCTCTCCGGGCTCTCTGGAAGTCACCGTGAGGATGGCAGTGAGAGAACATGGGAGTGAGGTGTGCTCATGGGATGAATTGCTCATCTTCAGCCTTCCTCAGCAACGATGTGTCTCCTGAGGGGACAGGAGACTGGCTGCTTTTGCTTCTGGGCATCTTCCCACTCTTTCCTTCAGTTTCAGACACTTAGTTTCATCATAACCCAAACATACTTCTGACACATGCAGGTTTCATTGAGAATGGGCCACCCGCGTGGTCTCAGACCACATCCTGGCAGCCCATAATCATCCATCAGCTCAGACACTGAGGACTCAGCAGGATCCCCCCAGCAAACGGGGGGATAACTGTCTTGATGCAACCTAGCCATGATTTATTAGGAGCCCTTCACATGCTATTCTGTTTAGGGCTGATGAAGAAGTCCTGCTTCCTATCCTCGTGGGGTTTATAAGTTTGTGTCCACACCTAAGTAACCAAATAAGACAAGTCTTATATTGAGACAGAACCAATGTCATATACTCACGTGTCTTCACTCACATTAAACAATCAAACATGCAGATCACATGCAGCATAGAAAAATACCAAATGGTGCTACTCTTTTATCTCAAATAGTTGCGTGTGATGTTGCTACTTCTAACAATTCTAAAATCAGTCTGGAGACGGCTTAGAATAGTGGTTCTCAACCTTTGGTTCTCGACCCCATTGGCAAACCTCCCTTTCCAAAAATATTTACATTATGATTCATAACAGTAGCAAAATTATAGTTATGAAGTAGCAACAAAAATAATTGTATGATTGGAGGGTCACCAAAACATGAGGAACTGTATTAAAAGGTCACAACTTTAGGAAGATTGAGAACCACTGGCTTAAAAGTTAAGAGCGCTTGCTGCTCTTGCAGAGGACCTGGACTCAGTTTCCAGTATCCATATGGCAGCTCACATTCATCTATAACTCCCATTCTATAATATCCCATGGAAATATGATATCTTCTTTTGACCTCTTTGCACACTAGACATCCACAGGCTGCACAGACATGCAGGCAGGCAAAATACTCATAAAGTTAAATAAAATAATGGAAAATGTATTTACAATATCATGTGCCATCTACTTGTACAGGCCAGATTCTCCCATTTTAATGCACACCAAGTGAAAGTTGAAAGAGCAACCTCCTGAAGAATGATGCCGATTTTAAGAGCAAAGCTATCAATAAAGTCGTCAACAAGTTATAATGCAAAGTAGTATTGGGGATTTTTTTTTATTTCATGCTATCTTATTAAGCGTACAAAAGGCAGCATGGACCCTGCTATTTTGCAGGGTGATGGCTATTTAGCCTCGTGATCTGAAGAACTAATCTTTTGAGTTCAGTCACAGAATCTACAAAGGCTCTCATGTGATGCTTTAGACACCAAGAGTTCCTCTGTTGCCTAGTGAAAAATTCCCTTTATACACACTCCAGAACATGAGCAAAAGCCAGAAAGTGTCTCTTTGCCCACTCAGGTGTAACAGCAGCAGCTGACAGGATGCACACCAGGAATTTCCTTTTCCTTGAACGGTTTGTGGGCTGTTGACCTACCATCACCTCACCCCAGCTTCACTGGAGCTCCAGAAGGTGAGTGGACACCAAAACCTGCACAGCACAAACACCTGACCTGCCAGTAGGTTTCCAGAAACTTCCCCCAGCTGACTTGTCACTGCAGTGAGCCGAATAACTGTCTGGAGGGGAGGTGACTGGACTCACATTTCCACCAAATCCCTCCACCTCCCTGTCTGCAGCCCTGCAGTCCTCAGGGGCAGCTACCAAGCAAGTGAGCATACCCGCCTGCTTGATACGAGGAGTGGAGCCTCAGAAGGAGGCAGGAAGTGAAGTTGGAGGCAGAGAGACACAAGCCAGACAACAGCCAAATGACTCCTCATGTTCACAAAACTGTGGGTGGAACCCAGGCCATGCGGATGAAGCAGCCTCCACACCGGGTTCCGGGAAGAAATAAGCTCAGCACTTTTGGTTTTTGAATTGTGTCTCAGTCCCTCCTCCCTGGGAACCGAGTGCTCTCCACAAAGTTGCTAAAGCTCCGAGTCGAGTGGCCTCATCTGCAGCGTGGGGCTGGTAATGCCTGTTTTATTGTGCTGTGCTGAAGTCTGAATGAGGTGATTTATATAAATTGCCTCCCCAAGTACCTGGCAGACACCTGGCAAATAAGAGCCCCTCAAAAATCATTGGATTTTTTTTTTACCCTTAAAATCATAGAAGTCAACGTTTAAAATTAAAATTAAGCTAATATGTAACATTAGCCAATAGATCTTAAGCATTTAGAAATGCTTTGGGAGGCACTGCTTTTAAGAAATCTGCAACGATCTGAAATGGAAAACACTACATTTTTATACCTTATTGATTGTATGCAGTTTCCACATACACAGGCATGCATACGCCTATGCCTACACACACACACACACACACACACACACACACACACATGTTTATGTGAACTCAAAAAAGCCACCATAGTTCTAAACGACACCTTGAAAACATTACATTTCCCTTAACTAACCCATCCTGTGTATCTGCAAGCACCTACTAAGTGCTTGGATCTGCGCCTGAATAAATAGAGTTTGTGTTAGCCCCCTTGGGTGGGTGTCATGAACCTTGCATTCACCAGGTGCCTGGCTGGCTCTGTCTCATTCATCCTCACGACAGGTTGGAGAGACAAGTAATGAGAATGATTATCTGCACTTTACAGCTGGCTCTACCAGCCGCGGGATGAGCAAATTCATTTGCCAGAGGTCACAGAATCTACATTTCCCAGGATTCAGCCCTGTGCTCATAAACATATCCATTATGTACAAACTTGGAACATGAACACTGTATGTGAGAAAAAGCAGCCACTCACTGAACTAAGTCGTTTTTGGGAGAAGCACAATGTTAAGATTTATTTTAGAACAGTGAGAAATGAAAACGGTTATTAAAGCTGTCCAGTACATGATACACTAAATGTGTCCCGTAGATTCTTAGTGTCAGCCGACATAATAATAACAGTGACCAGAACAACACTCACAGAGTCCTTTCCAGTCTTTTGACTCTGCCAAGCATTGCGATCTAAGCGACTTGCAGGTGATGGAGCACAGTTCCGTTGTGTATGTATGCCCCTTAGCACAACTCCTAGTTTTTACGTTTAGTTTCTCTGGCTACTTTGCCCATGGAAATGGATCATGCCATTCTTTCTTCCTGCCGTGGTATATTTCCCTGTAGCGGAGTCCCTGGTTCAGCCCTTTAGGAGAATATAGATTACAATGTCCCAAAGTAGTCTCGGGGACTAGGGAAATACCTATAGTGACTGACACCACTCGGCCGGGTTAGCCTCGGTGACACAGCACCATCAGATAGGCCTCTGTCAACCCGCCTCTAAACTGGAAAATCAACACCAGCTTTCCCAGAGATGGAAGCGATAGCACCCTTGAGAACACAACCCTTTGCTGAGAGAGAGAGAGAGAGAGAGAGAGAGAGAGAGAGAGAGAGAGAGAGAGAGAGAGAGAGAGCGCTGGAAAGGAAACTAGGCAGGCACTTGTGTTTCCTTACCCTCTGATTAAATTAATAACCATCTGACCGCTGCTTATTGAGATAGGATCCAAAGTTTATGTGTAAGAGTGTAGCATTGGCCGTGCAAGTGTGTAAGTGAAAATAAGTCCCAGAAAACGGCACAGAAGCTGTTCCCATGCAAAGAAACATCTTAGAATGTCTAATGATGTCCTTCGCCACATCTTCTACACAGTTCCCCGTTATTTAAAGATGGTTTCGCATATTGAAAACAGCATTATAAATGGTCTATGTCACTAAAGAATAAAGGAATGGGAGATGTAAAGAAAAAAAGCATATCCCACTGGTGATGGCACCTGAGAGATTTATAAAGCAGTGTGCTATTTAGAGTGTGAAACCATTTTCTTGCAGACACAATCATCCTCATCACTTGGTGGCCGCTCCACTCAGAACTGGTTTTTAGAATAGTTAGAATTGACCATTATTCTTTTCCAGGTCATTAACCATATAGGAGATGCCTTAGAGATGATGGCCATGTAGTATTCACGCACGAGTCTGGGAAATAATATCGGGAAGATGTGCTGGCTGCCCTTGGGAGTGGCGAGCCTGGGACTGTGAGTCTCCTCCATCACTCGGCATTCAGGGAAAGAGAAGCCCTTCAGAAGCACATTCCTAGGGTGGACATCCCCCTGTAACACTGTGATGTGTTAGGCAGATAGGTTTGCAGTGCCTGCGTCTGGAACAGAGCGTGGCGTATAGTGTGGGCCTAGTAACACTGAACAAAACATAGACCACATAGTTGCTAGCACTATAAACAGTCCGTCCATGAACATAGTGCCTTGTGGAAACCACTTCATGTGGTTATTATTTGTGCGATGTCTGCTAGTTTCTGCTACACTTCTACAGATCAACTAGAATTTGACATGAAATAAACACTGAGTTTTGGTTTTTCAGATGCATGTCTACAGAACCAGCAGTTCATCACAGCAGCCTATACTAGGTTATTAGTTGCTAGGTCTTGCCCACTCTTGCACTGGGAAAGAGTTTTACCCGCATATATTTTTTTTAATATATTTATTAGATGGTTCAGAGTTTCTTCTGCTGGTAGTAAAACAAATTAGATTTCTAAGAAGATGTTAATTTTAGAACTTTCAGTGACATAGACAATTATAAACCTAAATTCACCCCAACCTCTCAGAGTTTAGAAAAATATTTCCCATTACAATTGTCTTTTCAATGCGGTTATCTATTCATTGACATTTAGTATCCAACTATCCAGTTAAAATTGACATTGACAACAAAATCTGATTATTAAGACCATAAAACAAAAAATGGGCCATTTAATAACATTGTTATTTTATTAGCATTGCCTTAAATCAAGTGATAAAATTGTGAAGGCACTTAGCTCAACTTCTCAAAACATAGAAAAATTACTTTCTTTCAAAAAAGTTAAAATTATATCATAGTTAAGTATATTCAACAAAAATAGCCCATGACTTGACAATATAAGATCTACTTCAGTTTTTGTGCTGATCTATTCTTTTACCTTAATTAGTATTTAAAGAATTTCAGGTTTCCTAGATAAGTGGCTTGTTTTTCAAATTAATTTTATGGATTAATATTTAAATAATTAGCCTTTACAATTAAGGTAAACTTGCGAACATTCTGGCCTGGTTCTGATGGGATCAAAGGATTAGACTTAGGAACTTTAAAGGGAAGAAAATTATGTCTGGTGCGGATCTGCCCCCTTGAAGTCCCAAACAGCTACCAAAGAAGTTTTAATAAATCTCTCTTTCAGAGAGCTTTAAATAAACAATGCAAACAGAATGAAAATTCTGGAAATTGCTCCTGTTAGTTTTATTTTGTTTAAAAGAAAACATACAGCATCTTTAATAACTAGTAGCAAAATACATGAGATGTATCTTTACTACAGACTGAGTAGTATTTTCAAATAATGTGAAAGGTCATCAACAGAACTCTAAATATAACCCGCCAACTGTCATGAGATTGCTCTCGGGCTTGGTCTCCTGAAAATAAATCATGTAGGAAGCCATCTAAAGAAGTAAAATGTAAAGCTCATCATTTTAAAAAGTACACTGTGTGCATGCATTTAATACACACACAAGAGTAACACATATACAGCTGAGCATTTAAAAACTCCATCATATAGATGATAGTTATAGTTAATTCCTATCACATACATTCACAAGAGTAAAACATACAAGGTTAAAAACTCCACACATGATAGTTAACACATACTACACATACTCATAAAAGTAAAGCACGCAGGATTCATCTTTGAAAACCTGCACACGTGTAGATGATAGCTAACACACACTCACAAGAGTTTACTCTTTCTATACTTGTTTATTGAGCTGTCTCAATAAGATGTTTTTTCTCCCTCTGTTTTACCAAAACATGCCTATCTAGGAGGGGAAACAGATGTAGAATTGGACAATCATGGCTTGTTTGGGCTTTTTCCCCTGTCAAGTAGAATTTATGATCCTTGTCACACAAAAAGAAAATCTAAGTGGAACAGACAATGAGTCCGGAAGCAACTGTCGGGTACGGTGATACTGCGGCTTTGGAATTCCAGCTTTGGTTACTAAGATTTCATTTGATTAAGCCGAACAAGGATACAATATCCTTTTTTACACAAAATCCTGAAGTAATTATAAAAATGAAAGAATCAGTTTCATGGTTAAGAGGAGACTCACAATAAAAAGATCACAAGAACTTTAAAGCACCATTAAAAAATACTTCTTACACCTTCCAAAACCAGGGCAGTGACACTCAGGTGGCTTTGTGTTTCCTGTCCCTTCCAGCTCTTTACTAAAGATAAGCAATAATGTAGCTTGATTAATTAGGTGTCCCACAAAGCACCTGTCATGCCAAGTTTCTAATGACATATTAAATAATAATCTCTTAAATACTTCAGTCCCAAATTAACAAAGTCCATTAAAACTGAATCATCCTAAGAAGAACCTTGCACATCATTCATGTAATATAATTAAGTCTAAATATAAAAATAACTTGTGCAAACATTTTCAGCTTGGTATTTTATCCTCAGACATGTCCTTGTCCAGCACCTGCATCTTTGAGGGCAACAAAATCACATAACTTAAAAAAAATAAACAATCAGTCCTGCACGTCTTTAGAAACAAGCACTCATGATGCATGTCCGTTGGGAAGCAGACCCTGCAGAGTAAGATGAAATCTAAGGACAAATTAGGGATCAGATCACTGTGCTACACCGATCTGTCTTCAAGTAAAATTTCTTAGCACAAGTTTGCATATTTTTTTTCCTAACAGTAAATGTTTCACTTAGTGGAAATATTAATTTTTGAGCCCAATTCTTAGACTATCTTAATGTGAGTTTCAGGAGACAGGGCCACCAATAAAGTATCTCTTCAGAGCCTTGGTTTTTGGCATATAGGACAAGTCTTTGACACAAACGTTCGCAACACTGGAGGAGAGTTAGATCAGTTGTAAAATGTACTCTAACGAGAATAAAAAGAGAGGAGAGGAAGGAAGAGAGGAACAGAGAGAGAGAGAGAGATCAGTCATTTCTTTTGAAGACTCAAACCAGCAACAAGTAGCCAAGGAGCTCTCCCATGGCTCTCCCAGCTCACGCAAAAAGACCGCAGCAGCCAGTGCAGTCTCTGTGCAGGGGACTCTCAGGAGGAGCCCACAGGTAACAGTACCGAGTAGAGTCCACCTTTCAGAAACGCACACGGATTACTAGAACCCCCTGGCCTGGCAGTGCCTGAAGCCAGGACTCCTTGAAGGCGCTGCCCTCAATCCTGGCACTGCAGACAGACTGACTGCTAGGGCAGCCACATCCCTCCCCACCTACGGTGAAACCCCCATTGTCTTCTCCCACTACACTCATTGTGAAGGTAGGCTGTGCAGGAAACAGGACAGCCGTGGAAGAGAGGAGCCAAAGTATCCAGACACAAACACCGGGCCAGAACTGACGGAGAGCAAACCGAGAAACAACTGAAGGGAAAGAACTGCTCAGATCAACCAGCCAATGGCAAACTTGGTAGTCACATTAATTGCTGACTGGGGAAGCGTCCCCATTCATGTCACGGCTGCAGCGTACAAGAGACCATTGTCCACGCACAGAAGCCAGCATATTGAAAGTTATCCTGTAGCACTTCTATAATGCGAAAACGTTTTCTTTCCCCCAGACTCCCACCTCTCGTCCCGGGAGCCTGACGGAAGAAGGCTAAAACTTGTCAGCTCCTGATACTACTTTTAAAGTTGAATTCTGGGGTTCACTGGTGCTCTGTGCTTTTTTCCCCCCTCTCCTCCCCACATTTGCAGCTGGACAAATACAAAGGGGGGGAACAGCAACACGAACCCACACACATTTGCCTGAGCAAAGAAAAATAATGAACTGAATATGCATATCCTCATTAACTAAATTTAATTACGCTGAGTGGCATAGTAATCACTGGTTGCTGCAGTTACAGTATTCATTGAAAGGGAGGTGGATTCCAAATTAAGGCAAAGCGTGGGGGACAGTCGCATACTGATGAGGGAGCCGCACACAACATGCTACAATACACCATCGAAATCATTATTCGAGACACCGAGGAAAGAAGTCCATGGCAAGAACAATTAGGTAAGCCAAGCCGCTCCAGTCCCTACAGCCTGACTGCCCGCCTCCGCAAAGTTCACAGCAGCCAGCCTGGGGCCGACGAGAACACTTGCTTCCTTTTCTTTTTCTTTCCCCCCTTTTAAAAAAGTGAACAAAAGCTCACCCTGCCTTCTAAAAGAGAAGGCCCATGCCCCCGGCCACAACAGTGGAAATCCTATCTAGTCCACCGGTGTGCAGAACACTCCAGGTTCCCACAACTTGAACTTTCAACAGGCAGCGAACTTCGTAACACGTGTGTTCACCAACAAAGGAGGGGAGAGGGGAGGGGGCCGTCTGGAGGGAGGGTGGGCAAGGGCGATCATGCCAGACTTACCATCCACCAGGTCCTGGCTGACATGTCATAGCAGAGCTGCCATTTGATGGAGCTGTCCGCCGTTTTCCCAGCCATCCTGCCGTCAGCGACCTTCATCAGAGGCAGCTCAATGGAAGATAAGAGACCTAATCGAGAAAACATCAGCGGTGGCTTGCTGGACTACATGTAGGCCAATCCTTATCACACTGCATCATGGGAAAAGCTCCTTCATTAGCAGGAGGAACTGCAACCTCACAGATAGAAGGACAAGGATCAGTTCTTTTGCCTTTTTTTTTTTTTTTTTTTTTGGTCAGAAGGGATTGGTGAAAGTAGCTAGCGTTCTTTGTGTATCATGTGTACAAGAGTTAAGTATCTTGCAAGTGGGCGGCTAACTGCCTTGCTGGGCGATGCAGACTAAAGTTTATTTGCATTCTTCTCTGTTGTATATTGTTTGACATGGTCCATGGTCCTTGCTGAGCAGATGAAGAGAGGGGAGGGGGGAGGGGGGAGGGAGGGGAGGGGGAAAAGGAGCTGTAATTGCTCAGAATTAATATCTCCCCCAACAAAGACATAACAGTTTCATTGACCTAGTCGGAACACGGTTCAGATGTCACTGCACACGGGCATGAAGCGTGGGGTGGGGGTGTGTAAGAACGGACACACACACACACACACACACACACACACACACACACACACACACAGTGGAACACACAGGTAGCAGCTGCAGCTGGATTCAGCTGAGGTTGCCAAAGGCTACAAACTCCATTCTCATGCTGGACATATGGAAACAGTTTAACTCTTTGAAATCGCTGTTCAAGAAGAGCCCCGCAGTTTGCAAGGGTAAATCAGCTTTGCGAACAGACTTGCAATCAGGAAGGTAACCGGCCTGGTGCCCACTTCCTTCCAAAAAGGACCTAGAACTAGAAAGGCCCGATAAAAATGAGGAAGACGGGGCCAGGTTTGGGCATGGTCTGACTTTAGAGGCAGCTTCTCCTTCAGTTCTGCCTGTCCCACTCTTCAAAGAGCTCCTGTCTGCTTCCTTCTGGGCTTGGCACTGGTCTCCCAGGGAGCACACACAGGGAGCAGGGACTCACTTACCAACAAAAGCACTGGCTTCCAGTAGCCTGTTCCTCCTCCTCCCCCTCACACACACACACCCCTTCCTCAATTTCCCAAAGAATAAAAATCTGAATAACACAGAAAATCTTACAGAATCAGGCCACTACAATTAGAAAGCCAAGTCAGGACAAGCTGACATGCCCCTTCCCTTTCTTTTGCTAAAATACAGACAAGCACATCTCTGCACAGTGGCTGCCACTGAACAGAGCACCAGCAAGGCCCTGGAACCTGTGTTGATATTTTATCACCCTGCCTTCCACGTGCCCTGCCTATATTCTCTGCCAGCCTTTTAGGCTTAAGGTTCATATTGGCTGCACACAGTTTGATTCCATCAGGGGGGGAAGGGGGGAGAGTTGGCGGGGAGATTGCCACATTACCCGAGTTTTCTGTCCTCTGTATTCAACGTGTGTGAGGCTGTAAAAGCAACTTGTTTCGGGCTGGAGCTTCAAGAATAAGAAGCAAGGCTGCCAGGCCGAGGCTCTCTCCTCCGGGTATTTTTATATTCACCTGGGGAGACATGTCAGCCACAGCCCCAGACAGGCCAGGAGCTTAAGGTGGCCTGACTGGAGCTGGCAGCAGGAGGGCCTGCCCTGAACCAGCTCAGCCTCAGCCTCAGCCTCTGGGGCACAGGAGGCTTCTTTGGCTCCCTCCTCCTCTAGGATTTTCTAATTCTCAGGCAGGAGGTTGTGTCTGGGGACCTGGATGCCTCATTTCACCTTTGAAATACCCCATGACCCTGATGTCTCCTCTCCCCAACAGACCCCCTCTCTCCTTTACCCCTTCCTTCCTTCTTCAAGACTAATTTGTAGATTTTCTCTGAGCACTGTTCGGACAATAAGCCGACTGATGGTAATCACTGACAGTTGTTCTAACCTTCATGGACCCTAGCAACCATGACAAGTGCCTCCTGTACACCAGGTGTTGCCGTGGCCACTGGTGAAGCCCAGAGGCCAGAGAGATACACCCAGAGTCTCATGCAGCAGACAGCTGTGTGCACCCAAAGTCCCGCCAGATTGAAGGGGATAGAGCTGCTTGGCATTGCCCAGAGGGAGAGATGTGTCCAGGCAGGGATGTCCTCGGGCTGTGCCAGGCCAGCAGCAGCTTGGGCCCCAGGACCCAGTATTTGCAGAGCTCCCTGTGGGGATGGCTGTGTGGCCTGCAGCTGATGCTTGGCATCTTGACTCCACTCCAGTCAGTTCCGACATGCTTACTTCTTTCTGTGTGTTCTGAGAGGAAGGCCAGCTCCTTCCTGCCCTCTCTGCCATGCTTCCTGTGAAGGGTTCTTCAGGCGCAGAGGCCAACTTCGGTGACAGCCTGAGAGCTTTCAGCCCACCGTTGCTTACATACCACCTGGGATCCTTGGATAATCTTGGCACTCTGTGCGGCCAGCACACTGGTACATCTGTGGAGAGGGTCCCTTCTCACGGGCTCTGTGGGAACACCTCCTTTAATTAGCTGGTGACATGTGGGAAATGAGGAGATGACAGGAGAAGCCAGGGGGAAAAGAGGCGGCAGGAGAGAGGCTGTAGGCATGTGTGGACAAATGTTGAGTTGTGGGGAACAAAAGATGGAACGGAATGAGAGAACCTTGTGTCTCATCATGGCTGGGAATGCCAGAGAACAGGTAATGAGAGCTCACTGTAAGAACTAAAGAGGGATGAACTTGTACTCGGAGCTAGAGCCCACCAGAGGCATGGCCATGGTGACCATTCTCCACCCAAGGTCCTGGAGTACCTTCCAGGGGGAACGTCTCGATTCTCAGGCTCCTCTGCCTGAACTGCTCCCATCAGGTGCAGGCCTGAACGGTAGCTGGGGAGTTGAAAACACTAACTCTGAAGGCACAAATGAAGACAGAGAACTTCTGGAACAGTGGTGCTCGAGAACATTGGCAGGATAGAGACTCGGGCAAGCTGAGCCTTCGGCCCCAATCCAGCCAGGGCTGTGGCTGTGTCCACCCAAAACTGCTTTGATTTCTATCATTGGAAAACAAAAGAGGGACCAGTCTGGAGCCGTGCTTAAGGGTGGTGAGGTCTGCAGAGAGAACATACATGTGTCTCTGCTACCTCCAGCCTTTTTTCCTCTAACTGCTGAAGTGCAGTGATCAATCGTGGACTAAGAGGGTGACCAGGATCCTAGTCCCAGGGTTGTCACCTCCTGTCACCCACTGGTTATATGCCCTGTCACGGGTTCCTTAATATCAACTTTCCCTTGTTGACTCAAATCACACAACTAAGAAAGGAAAGCAGGGGAAAATAATCTCCTTCTTCCCTACAAGTGAGTGGGAGATTAGTTACACAGAGAGCATGCACATGGAGAAAAGGAGAATTGAGATATCCAGAGAGAAAGGAATGAGGAAGGCAGCCAGTGAGAAAGGGAAGGACATTCTGGTGTCTTCTGTGTTGCTCTTTGGGGGCACTGCAAGCTGCCTCTCAGCCCCAGGACTCCCGCCAGCCTCATGTGCTTTTCTGGTGCAACCACCCAAGGCCGGAAGCTGTTTTTACACTCACCGGGTTCTACAGTCGGGAACAGCCTCCACTCCGTGACTGGACCCTTGGAGACTGCAAGTTTAGATGCTATTTGGAAATTCATTTAATTAAACTGTTGATTTCATTGTTGGCTTTTAAACCCTGGTGTAAGTTCTACATAATTATGCTCTGAGTGTGAGAGCCCTGTATTAGTATATTAGAACGTAGCAGTAGGTTATAATGTAGTGGATGGATAAGTGTTCCTCTGTGGACAGTGGTCCTGCGCTCTCAGTGGCCTCCTGCTAACCCTATAAGCTTAAACAATCTACTTAAACTTCATGATGTGATTTCTTTACCTGTGAAAGAGGGCACTGTCCCTCATGGAGTCTTTGTGAGGATATCCTTGGATCATGTGTGGATGTGTCTTTGGTGTCTTGGTGGTAACAGCGATGGTCTCATGGGTGTATACTTACTCCCAAGCTCATCATGATGTCCCTACATTCAGCATTCAGGAAGGACTTTCAGCTACCCCCTGACTAACCTTTCCTCACCCTCTGAGCTCTCATACTAGGCAATTCCCTAAGGCAGGATCCCGAGGGATCAGGGCTTAGCAGAGAAAGGATGGATTAGCATGAAGTCGGTGAGGGTTGCCTTGACTCATCTCAAGTGCCTGAGTCCATCATTGCTTAACTGCCTCCTTCCAGTGATGCTATCTGCATGGGGAAGCAGCCCTGAGCCTGTCCTTTGGAATGGAAGTCTGGACTGGTCCATCGAATGCTCTGAGTGGTACCTACTCACAGAGGAGGACTCAGCCTCCCACCCACCAGCAACTGTTCCAATACTCTTCCTACTGCCTCCCTGAAGGCTTCAGATCAACCCATCTGCCCTGTCCCTAAGGGCTCCCAAAGGAAGGCCTTGAGTGTGGTCCCCACAGGCTGGACAAAAGGACATTTTGTAGACATGTAGCAGATTTTTTACATTCCCTAACAAAGAGATTAAGCACTTATGGTCAAGGAAACAGCTCATTACGAAAGTGGAGTCCTAGAGTGATGATGGGAACCACCCCTGATTTCTCCTGGAGGAAGATGTTTGTTTCCAGAAAAGGATAATTTGATTAAAACCAGGAACAGAGGCCTGGCCTGGAATCAAAGAGTGTTCACCTGAGGTTACACCAACTTTTCTCTGCTAAGTTTCAAAATCAAATGCATGCTTCCTGAAAGCATGTGTTTGAAACAGTTTCTCTTTTTATGGCCGCCCTCAGCAACATGTGGCAGGTACTGCAACTGGTGCAGGGGGATTTTCACTTTGCCTGGCTTAAAAATGCTCAGTGGGGAGCATGATTCTGGTGTGTGTGTGTTTGTTTGAAACAGGGTCTCTCTACATAGTCCTGGCTGTCCTGAAGCTCACAGTGTAGACCAGGCTAGAGTCAAACTCAGAGATCTGCCTGCTTCTGCCTCCCAAGTGCTGGGATTAAAGGTGTGTGCCACCACACCTGACTCACATGATTCCATTTTTGATACATAGGCAGAGCAGTTCCATATATTCATTTATGGCTGGAAAATATCTTAAAAGGTTATAGACTCAATTATACATAATTTTTGCTGTTTCTTTGTTTGCTTTGAGACAGGGTCTCATGCTAGCCCTGGCTGGCCTAGAACTTGATAGTAGACCAGGCTGGCCTTCATCCTTGGTGATCCTCCTGACTCTGTCTTCTATGTGCCGGGATTGTAGGCATGCATCACAGCAGTTGACTCGATTATAGATTCTTTTGTGCTCTTTGAAATATTCTAATGTTCATGCACTGAATTTATAAGCAAAGAGCTGCATAAAAGGTCCCTGAACCCAATGCATCTTTGCTATGTTCTGTAAATCTACAATTACAGATAGCCCTTACAAGGCTTCTTCGGATGTTCAGCTTCTCAGGGTGGCAGAAGCAATATGTGCTCAGTAGAAGCTGCTTCAGTTTTGATGTCTGATGTCTTTTTATGAGCTAACAATATGTGGCAAATACCCTGGATAGAGATGTCACAGAATCAGGAGGGTGACTAACTGGTCGGTCCCCTGCTGCTGTGAGGTTTAGTGGTGAAGCTGTATTTAATGCCTTTCCAACTCATGGTATCTTCAGTTTACCTTGAGTTTATCAGGACACAATCTCATCGGAAGCCAAGGAGCCTCTGGTTTTCCAAGCAAAAACTTGAGGGAACAAAAATAAACATGATTCCATCTAAAGTTTCAGATTCCCAAGCAGTAAGCTAGTTCCACATGTCTGTCTACAGGACTGTTAGAGCCACAGGTGTTTCCAGGCTAAGTGGTCACAATCCTTTTCTCCCACCTTGTGGAAAGCAGAGAAAAAGGTGAAAAGTGTGAGCGGTGGTAAGCGGTGGTGACCACAGCAGGAGGCACAGCATGCCGCCATGAAGGCAGGAGGCACAGCGGGCCACCATGCTGTAGTTCTAACCAGGCAAGCCTTGCCAAAAGACTGGTGGATTTCACAAACTGGGTCCTGAAACTGCCCAGACTGGGGCACAGAACCAAACAACTGACACTCACGAGACTTCTGGGCCTGGATGGAGGGCATCAGCAGGCAGCCCAGAGTGCCCCACCTTGTCAAAGCTTGTAGGAACCAATAAAAGTTGACCACAGACTCCTTAAAGACCAGGTAAAAGCCTCCAACTCCTATGATAGAGTTCTCTCTCTCTGAGGGTGTCAGGAGGAGACACAACTCCCCAGGGCCACAAGACCCTGCTCACTACACCGCTTCTCTAATCTTTCCCCCATAGAGTATAAGACAAGTAAAACTTGATACTCGTGAACTCAGGAAATGGACAAAGGGAGAAAGGTGAAGGAGTAGACTGGAGGAAGAAGGGAAGACTTCTCCGGGGAGGTTTACCAAAGTAAGAGAGGGGTTGATTACAATACAAATCTCAGCTCATCAAGCAGTCATCTTTGCCAGCAAACATTCAGGATGCATTTACTGACTGCCGGGTGTCGTACTAGGCACAGGTGAGTAGAAATCTCGTGTTACTCGTTACGTGTCTTAGAGGAACTTAGTTCTTAGCAGAGGTAAGAGGTAAAAACTGACATTGCCCACCTATCCATGCAAGTAGATACAAGGTCCCACCCGTGGTGTCTGCTTTAAAGAAATAACATTATGAGAAGGTTGGCAAAGTTAGGGAAATTGGGAAAAGCCTCATAGAAGAGGCAGGTAAATGTTGACGGGGATTGAACAGGATTCTGCATTCAGCCCTCAAGGCGATCGATTATCTTCACTTTGCAATTTAGTAATTTACTCCCAAATGAGTGCTGGAGCTTGGGATCAAAACGAGGGCTGTCATTCTCTAAAACCCACCTTGGTTCTGGGTTGCTGCCTGCTTTCACCCTAGGAGCTAATCACATACCTCGGCTCTGATTCTCTTGGAGCCAGCAACAGCGGGACCATCTTCTAGACCGGAAGGCATGGGATGAGCACACCCTCCACTCACTGGCTCTACCAGAAAGTCTGCCTTAAGAAACTGAAGGACAAGACTGGAAGTTTCGGCTATGGGTCCATCAGCACCGCCTTTTCCGAGGCACCCAGAGACAAGTCCTGAAGACAGCAACCCTGCTGCAGTTTATTCGAGTTCAGCAAAGTTAGGTTGAAATGTAATTTATACAGGAACTCAAGTATTGGGTTTTTACAAATTTATCCACCTGTATAATCTATGCCCTATGACAACAGAGCTACCTGGGTGCTCTGGAAAGATTCTTGTCTTCTCAGGGTATCTGAGCTCAACTTTAATCACCATTTTGATTTTTTATATCATATTCTGTGCATTTTATAGAAAGTCATGTTGACAGAATCATAGAGTACTTGTTTGTGTCTGAGTCCTTCACTCAACATAAATTTTGGGGATGTAGCAGTAATGCTTGATGATTATACCATAAACTGTTTTTGATGGACATACAAGTTCCCTCTAGATTTCAGGTTATCATAAGAAAAGCTATGAACAATGTTGGTTAAAATCATTTTAAGTCTTCTGAGTACATATGAAGCGGTAACATTGCCAGGTCATGTGACAGATGTATAATTAACTTAAGGACAAACTTCCAGAGAGATTTCCAGAGTAGCTGTACTAATTTACTCATCTATAGGTGCTGCCCAGCAGTTCTAGATGTTAAGGTTGGTATGGTGGCACACCCCTGTAATCCTAGCACTTGGGAGCACAAGCAGGAGGGTCACGAGATTGAGAGCAGTCTGGGCTACACAATGAGGCTCTCTACATAAAAATGAGACTCATATTTTGTTTATCTTCTCCATCTCTTGCCACAGCCAGCATTCTCCAGCTAGCATTTTGGTGGGTGTGTAAAAGACCTGACTTTAGTTTCCTGTGTGGATGGTAAACAACCATTTTATCTTCTTTTTGCCAACTATTCAGTCAAGCATCTGATTTGATTTGATTTCTCCTTTTTTATTGAAGTATAAATGTTTTAAAACAAATTGTAGGCATGGGTTCTTTTTCAATTTTTTAAATTTAATTATAATTCTGTGTATATATGTACGTCAGAGTGTGGATTTGTGCACATGAGGTGTTGTGTCCCTGAAGGTCATATGAGACTGGAGCCCAAATTAAAGGCACCTCAGGTGAGTTCTGGGAACTGAACACAGGTCATCGGGAAGAGAGGGAGGTGTTTTTAATCACCAAGCCATCTCTCCAGCTCCTCAGATTCTGTGTTACACATTTGTAGAATTATTTTTCGCAGCCTGTATTATGCATTTTTTTCATACTGTTTTAAATTTTGGTCAAGTCCAGCTTCCTAATCTTTTATAGCTTCTGTTTTCTCAGACATTTTCATTTGCCAAAACATCACAAAGACTCTTTTGACATTTCCTTGGAGAAGCTCGTGATCTCTGTTTTGTTTGGGTCTATGACCCATTGCAAATTAATTTTTGTGTGTGATATAAGTTAGAGATCAGTGCTCTTATCTTTTAACATGAATAATGGTTCCAGAACCATTTGTTGAAAAGAAGTTCCATTTCTCCTTGCATAGCTTTGCAGAAAAGCCACAGGGCCATTGACACGTGAGTCACCGTCTCTGATGTCTATTTGTCCATATATTCCATGTTGAAGTGTGTCTGTCCATTTGCCAACAGTGCACTTTCTTAAGAACTGTGACATTTCAGTAATGTAACTCCACCGGCTTTTTCTTTTTGAAGAATGTTTAGCTATCTTAGGTCCTCTGCATTTCTGTCCAAGTTGTTGGGGTGTTTTGTTTTGTTTTGGTTTGGTTTGGTTTTTGGTTTTTCAAGACAGATTTTCTGTGTAGTTTTGGTGCCTGTTCTAGACACTCTGTAGACCAGGCTGGCCTCAAACTCGAAGAGATCCGCCTGGCTCTGCCTCCCAAGTGCTGGGATTATATGGAATCTCTTGGCTTCTGCTGAGGTTCCACCGGGACTACCGGGACAGGAGGCGATCTTAATATGCCACCTCACTTCCTCCCTTTCTCAGTCCTTGAATATGGTGTGTGTGTGTGTGTGTGTGTGTGTGTGTGTGTGTGTGTGTGTGTTACAGTTTCTTTACATTTTGATTTTATTCTCCTCTGCAGTCTTCTGTCCTTTTCTGTATAAAAGTTTAGGAATAAACTTAAAGAAAACACAATTTAAAAACTTTACCACCATGTATCTTGTTGTTCTGGGTGTCATTACTAATGAAATTGTATTTTGCAATTGTTCATCACCATACTGAAGAAATGTAATTAATTTTTACAACTGCTATTACCCTCAAATAGTGATACAATTTTCATATATTGACTTCCCATTTCCATCATTCTTGCTAAATTTTCTTATTTGATAAGGATTTTTGGGTTTTTGTTTGTTTTATTTTATTTTTTTGGTAAATTAGATATAACCTTGTCTTCTGTGATGAAGTGGATATACTTTTTCCAGACCGCATGCTGTTGTTTGTGTTTCTCTCTCTCTCTCTCTCTCTCTCTCTCTCTCTCTCTCTCTCTCTCTCTCTCTCTCTCTCTCTCTCTGTGTGTGTGTGTGTGTGTGTGTGTGTGTGTTATTCTAGTGGGCCACAATCTCCAGGGGAAATACTGACTAACATAGAAAATGCATTCTTGTTTTGTTTCAACTCTTTGGTAGAAAGCCTTCAACATCTCATTACTAAGGAAAAGGTTAGATAAAGCTATTGAACCTATATTGAATAAATGCTCAATTTCTGATATTTTTAAAATCACCAATACAATGTTGTTGGAATTTGGAATGTAAGCAGATATCTCAAACAAACAATACAACCTTATAAAAATATATGACATTATTACATAGTTAATAAGGGAACCCCTAAGTGGGATGTGCTGGTCGACACTGTAAGTTCTACCGTAAGTGTGTTAGGTTTGAGGCACAGCTCTGCATCCAGGGACAGCGTACTAGTTGGCACACTGTGTCAATGACAAGCCCCAAATGGTATCAGCTCCATAGAAAAAATAAAATAAAATAAACGAGTCTGCAAAGACCTGGTTCTTTTCTAGTGTGAAAGTTAGCGCGCTGGATCTCCAGCTTTGCCATGTGCTCTGGGGCCCCACCCGTTCTGCTCCTGCTGCTGCTGTCACAGGGCAGCCTTTCCCACAAGTCTTCTAATAGTTTTAAGTCATAAATATAAATTCGGATTCGTCTACTGAGACAACCGTGAGGTTTTCCCCTTTAATCTCCTAATTAATTTTAGAATGCTAATCTTTCAGTCTTAAGAACTCCATATTTCATTACTATTTTTAGCACCACTGACTTTGATCTGATAATATTTGTTGATCTTTTGTGTCTATTCATAAGAAATACTTGTCTGTGATATTCTTAGAATACCATCTGTTTGGGGATCCACATCATGCTTGCCTAATGATGAATGAGGGAATGTTCTTTCCCTCCAGTTTTTCTGGAAAAGGTGTATGGGAGGGCAACGTCTTCTTTGAGAGTGAGAAAACTTCAGCTTCCCACTGGGAATGGGAAACAGAAGCAGATGAAAGCCAGGCTTGTACCCTCTCTACAAACCCGGAGCCTTCACAAGCCTCGAGCAGGCAGATTTGAGTGAGGCCATGATTTCTCCTACAGATGAGTCAGAACTGGAGAGAAATCCCACTTTGTCACCCTATCCGACTTGGACGGCAGTGTCTTGGCATCATCTGGAGAGAATGCAGTGTTAAAAACTGAGCTCCCCTGAGAACCTGGGGGTAGGGAACACAGAGGTCAGGGAGCGTCAGCTTGGACTGTGACAGCCCCTGGAGAGGGAAGGCCTAGAGAGGTAGATGTGGAGAGCAGGAAGGCCAGAAAACGGCAGACTGAAGGACCTAGGAGTCGGGGAGGGATGGAAGGGAAGGTGCAAGGGAAGAGAGAGCTCCACCTTTGGTGACCAGAGCAGAGCTTATCAACAGAGGCTGTGCCTGCTCTTAGAGAGCTGGCCTAAGGCCATGGGTGGGTCACACTCTGGAACTCCCCGCTTGTTGTTCACAGCTGCAGAGCCCAAGAACTCCCAAGTTCCAAGAGTGTACATGGCCCCCACAGCTGCACCCCTCCAGCAGGGTGAGTAATTCAAAGCAGGTTTGGCAAGCATGAAAATGTCCCCCATTAGTACCAGTCTTGGTGCTGGGCTATTTCCCACAAGCCACACATACCAGCTGAAACATTAGCCACCCCAGGGGCTGCCATCTGGGGAGCCTCTGGAGGATGAGAGGCTATGCCCTGCTCACAGTATGAAAAGCTGAGCGTAACAAGCAAAGGCCACAAATTTTACAAAGAGTAAAAATTACCACTCTGAGACAACTCAGGAAGGCATCAGACACTTGTCGATACAGATGTAGCAACAGCATGAGCCACAGGAAAGCCAAGAGTCCACAGTTCAACAGGACCTCCCCAACCCCATGCACCCGGACACGGACAGGATTGACAGATTGATAGCTCTTTCTCCATTCTGTTGGCCTTGTCAACGTGGAAGACCCAGAAAGCAAGCGCTCTGATGCCTCTTTCGTTTCTTTTTTCATTTTCCCTTTGTGTTGACCCTCGGGACACTCCCCACTTTCCTACATGCTTGGCAGGATTTTTAATTTATTGTATTTTTTTAAATAAATATGTTTTATTTATATTCTTTCCTTTGGGGGATGATACTTCCCCCCCTTAGCTTTTCTTCCCCCCTGTGTTCCCTTTTCCTTATCTGTACAGTTAGTAGTATTTTGACTTCATTTTTTCAAAAATTACATTCGTGTTGGAGCAGGGTGAAGGGCAGGGGACCACTTGCTGGGCTCAGTTTTTTTATTCCACCATGTGGAACCTGGGGATTGAACTCAGGTCTCCCGGCTTCCCAGCAAGGACTCTTAGCCACTGAGCAATCTTGTCAGCCCCAACTTGTTTTGTTTATTTGTTTATTTATTTGTTAACATAATCCAGGCTGGCCTCAAATTGGCCTGCACAGCCAAGTGCGACCTTTAGCACTTGACACTGCATGCTGGCATTCCAAGTATGTGAGGTGCCAGGGATTAAATCAAGAACTTCACGCTGCTCTCTACCAACAGCGCAGTCTCCAGCCCTGCTGTACTTAGTAAAATACTCGGTTTGGGGGCTGGAGAGAGGACTTGATGGTCAGGAGCACTGCTGCTATCTGGAGACCCATGTTGGGCAGCTCACAGCAGCCTGCAGCTCCAGCCCGAGGAAATCCAAGCCCCTCTTTCGGCCTCTATGGACACCTGTACTACACACACACACACACACACACACATTAAATCTTAAATAATAAAAACCGCTTTCACTCTACTTGTTACATTTTATTTAACTTTGGTTTTGAAGGCTTTTGTTGTTGGGAAGTCATTTCTTGGTTTTCCTCTGTTTAATTTCGTTCTAATCTCTTATTCCCTACCACATTCTTCTCCAGCCCCTTCTTCTTCCTTCAGGTTATTTAACCTACATCTCCTCTCCTTTCCCCCTTCCCTGTCTCCTTTGCTCATTCGTTTACTGTTTACATATTTACCCTAAACAATCTTTGCCTTCACAGCACATCCTACAGTACATTTGCCGTTTTCAGCTTTGTGGTCTCTGAAGATGTACGAGAGAGCTGTGATGGATTTAAGCGGATTCATATCGCTTAGACGGTTAGCAGCAGCTGTAGTTTGTACCTCCCTTGCTGAGTGGTCCTCCCAAATACAGATGCGATCTCCAACAGATACACAAGTTACAACACAGAAAAAAATGTGAAGTTCTACCTATTTCAGTATCTTTGAATTTAATGGTTGAGGAATACTGAAATAGTTACAACTTTTTGAAATAGGTAAAAGGTTTTTTTTTGTTTGTTTGTTTGTTGTTTTTTTTTTTTTCTGGTTAAAAAAAATAGCCAATAAGGACCAGTGAATGGTTCAGCCAGAAAAGGCACTTGCTGCCAAACTTGACCACCTGAGTTCACTCCAAGAACTCACATGGTGGAAGGAGAAAACCAGCCCCAAAAGTTGTCTCCTGATCATCACACATACACTGTGGCCTGTGCACATCACCGCCAAACACAAAGTAAGCGAACAAATGTGAGAAATTATCAAAGGCCTGGAAGAGGACACAGCAGGTGAATTTGATTCAGGACCTAGATGAGAATTCAGCAACACAGAGGGAAAATAAGCAAAAATGATGAGAAAATCAGCAGAATGGATGAACACGTAGCCTGGAGGAAAGATTCAACAAGGAAATTGAGATTTGGAAAGAAAAATATTAAACAAATAGAAATGTTGGAAATAAAAAGCATAAGTAATAGTAATAATAATAATAAAAACATGGAAAGCACCACCTACAGACTTGATCAAGCAAAAGAGAGAAAATCAGATTGAAAGTCAGAGCTAAGAAAATACTGCATCCAAATATCAATAAAGAAAAAAATGAGAATGGCCAGTATCCCAGACCTCGGGAATATGAACAAGAAATTAAACCCAAGATTCCATGAAATAGAAAAGGAAATAGACACTAAGTGCATAGAGGATCTGTTCAATGAAATTATACCAGGGAATTCTCAAATCTAGATGAAGACACAGACATCCAAGCACAAGAAGCATTCAGAACCCCACATGGATAGGATCAGAGAAGAAACTCCATTACAATCACGATGTCAAAACTACAAAGCAAAGGAACAGTAGTAAAAGCAGTGTGGAAGAAATGTGAGCTCACTTTGTTTACAAAGGCAAAGAGCAGAATACCATCAGCTCTCTCAGAGGCAGCCCTCAGAGCCAGGAAAGCATGTGCTTCGTGACATAAAAGTAAAAAACTGCCAACCAACATTGCTGTATCCGGCAAAACTATCTTAAAATGAGGAGAGAACTAACGGTATTTAAGAGAAGCACAAACTAAGTAAGCCAGTTTAAAGACCGCCAACCCAGCATGAAGAAACTTACAGCAAAAGAGAGGAGAAAAGACAGATTCAATCACAAGGACACAGAAGAGAATATATTTCCTGACAGGAACAGCTAAAGGAAGGAGAGTCGGGAAGGGATACAGTGTGTGAAACACAGTGAACCTGCAAACCCCCAATACTTAGGAGGGAGAGAAGAGAAGGACAAGAACTAATTTGACCAACCGGGAAAAACGGCCAACAGGATGACAGGAGTTAGGAAACATTCCTCAGTCAGAACCTTTAATGTAAATGGCCTGAGCTCACCAATAAAGACACAGGCTAGCCAATTGGATTAAAAATCTAGACTCCACTACATGTTGTCTCCAAAAGACACACACCTCACTGGTAAAGACTCCAACAGCCTTTAAAAGATGGGAAACTAAGCAAGCAGAAATGGAAAACAAGCTGGAATAGCTATTCTAGAATCTGAAAACGGACTTCAAATCAAAGTTTAAAAAGATAATAAAGGCAATTACATATTAACAAAGGGAACACTTCATCATGATGTCCCAGTCATAAATATATATGCACCAAACACT
The DNA here is from genome assembly GCF_049852395.1 of Peromyscus maniculatus bairdii. Classification (NCBI taxonomy): domain Eukaryota; kingdom Metazoa; phylum Chordata; class Mammalia; order Rodentia; family Cricetidae; genus Peromyscus; species Peromyscus maniculatus. Next base: position 103,617,192 of record NC_134853.1, read on the forward strand.
GTAACTCAGGCTTTTATAAATACTAACAGACATAAAAGGTCAAATAGGTAGATTCTGATACAGTAGTAGTTTGGCGATTTCAGTGAATTGTGTAATTTATTTGGAGTGTGTGTGCGTGCATGCATGTGTGCGTGCATGCGTGCGTGCGTGCGTGCGTGCGTGCGTGCGTGCGTGTGTGTGTGTGTGTGTGTATGTATGTATGTGTGTGAAGTGCAGGTCTATATGTGCCATATCATGCATGTGGATGTCAGAGGGCCACTCTCAGGATTTTGTTCTTTCCCGATGCCTTGAGGGGAAAAGGTCACAGGTCTGCACCAAAGTGCCTCTACCCACGGAGCCATCCTAGCGGATCAACAGTGAGTGGATTCAACACTTCATTCTCATCTCTAGAGAGGTTGTCTGTCTTAGTTAGAGTTTCTATTGCTGAGTTGATAAAGCACCATGACCAAAAGTAACTTGGGGAGGAAAGGGTTTCTCTTGTCCAGGCTGTACAGCGAGTTCCAGGACAGCCAGGGCTATATAGAGACCCTGTCTCAAAAATGAAAACAATAAGAATAAGAGAAGAGGAGGAGGAGGAAGAGGAAGAGGAAGAGGAAGAAGTAGTAGTGTTCCCAGCATTGTCAGTTACACAAAGGTTGAAGCCTTTGGAAACTGCAGGGTCTTCACGTGCAGAGCGAATCTACCTACTTCCCTGTGTGTACTGCAGGGTACAGATGACAGATGACGAAGCCAGAGAGCATGTCACACATGGAAGGGATCCTCTGGGAGGGTGGCATCTGGATGAGGAATCATAGCATTGTGTCTTCCTTCACGCTGATTGCCCCTGCTCTAGTAAGACACAGCCTCATCAGCCCCTCCCTCCCAGACCTGCTGCCTCCCAGGGATGTCTGGAGCCTTGGGCAGGTTCAAGGGCTTTTTACTGAAAACTCCTCATGTGTTTGGGACAATAGAGAAAAATTTGAGTTTGGCCTTAAGCAGTTAACTATAAATTTTGCAAATAAAACAATATCTAAAAACTAACCCTCTCTTCCTCCCCCTCACTAATGACCTCAGGCCAAACCCATTCAGAAGGCCCCTGTAGCTCTGGACAGAACCTTCTGTATTGACTGTTAAGATGTTTCTGAAGGGTCCCCAGTGGGAAGAGATAAATGGTAGAGCAGAAAGATGTGACACTACCTAAGCGTGATCTAAGCATGACAGAGACAAGATCCAATCGAGCACTGTTAGGTCCATTGCTTGAGAAAACGGCCTCTGCTCCGACCCTTCGCCCTTCTGCCTGCCCTCCTTTGTTCTCCTCCATCTTGGTTTCCCTGCTTGGCTCCTACCAGATCCCATTCACAGAAGAACCGCAAGTGGTTGTGGGTTTTTTTCTCTTTGGGGGAGCCTGCCACCCAGCACCCAAATAAATCACACATGGAGGCTTATTCTTAATTATGAATGCCTGCCCTTAGTTTGGCCTGTTTCTTACCAGCTTTCCTTAACTTTAAATTATCCCGTCTATCTTCTGTCTCTGGGCTTTTCCACTTCTCTAGTTTTGCATACCTTTCTTTCTTACTCCGTTGCTGGTTGTGCTGTGGGTGGCCAGCCCCTGATGGTCTCGGTCTCGGTCTCCTCCTCTTCTTCCTCCTCTTCTTCTTCCTCCTCCTTCCTCTCTTTTCCCCAGATTTCTCCTTTTATTTATCCTCTCTGCCTGCCAACCCCACCTATTTCTTTCTCCTGCCTCACTATTGGCCATTCAGCTCTTTATTAGACCATCAGATGTTTTAGACAGACAATGTATCACAGCTTCACAGAGTTAAACAAATGCAACATTAAAATAATATTCTATAGGAACCATAACCTCCGACCTCACCACACTAACATTACCTCCACAAGGTCAAACCTGCCTTTCTCTTGGGCATCGTGGCCCACACAAGTACAAAGATGTCAGGCGTCTAACTTCTCTGTGTTCTCTGCTTCCCAGGTGTCACTGTGGAATGGAAGAAGCATGTCCTGAGAGTCTGAAACCCATCTCAAATGCAGCTTGGATATAGGAGAGAGACTTCTCCATGGGCCTCCATCTGGTCCCCTTGTGTACCACATTGAAGGTAGGTGTGGTAGAATCACATCAATGGCCATCGTCTCCCGAATCTGTTCTATGTGCCAGAGAGAGCTCACGAAGATCCTGTCTTCACTGGAATCATCTACACTACTGGTGAGATGCCTATGCAGGTGAAGGCACCTATGGAAACCTGCAGAAAGAGTGCCCGAAAGAGGTGAGACCGGGGCCGGGCTCTGCCCGGGGCCTACACTGTAAACCCCATGACAGCCATGTCTTCTCTGAGGATGGCTTTGGCCCTCTCCAAGCTGACAGTAATTGCAATGCTCATCTTGAGGTTTCTACTTTCCACACTTGGGAGCTGATGTGGCTGCCGCTTTCATCTCCAGCTAGGCTCCAGTCACACCTACTGAAGAACAGCGACTTGGACATGGAGCCCACGCACTTCAGACAATCATGAAGCTATTCCTTGGGATGAGGATTTGATGAATGGTTGACAAATTCTGCTCATCATATTAGAACGCATTAATTGGTTTTAGTCGCTGGCCCATCCTCTCTGAGTGCAAGTACTGCCACCCACCTGTCCCTCAGCACCTCCTAATGGCCTCTTTGGAGGGGTGGCCCATGAGTGCAGTTCACAAGAGGGGCAGCTTCTTTGTGGTTCAGTGTTTTGCTCAAACTGCACTGTTTTAGCATGGCTGTCATAACTGCCTACTCCTTCACTTAAGACAAATGTGCTTCCATGCGATTGTACATAGCCCTGAGGAATCCATTTCCAGCCTTGCTCGTGATATTAAAGAGCCAAGAACAGATAAGTCTCTGGTTCTCTATGACATGCTGCTGCTATAATTATGGCTTAACACACACCCATAGTTAACAGTGACTGCTGTTAGCGCCAGGGCAGCCATCTACTCTGATAATACATTAAACGCTACTTTTGTTTTTCCTCAGGCACAGTGAGCGACTATCAGGGCAGGATTACCTTCCACTAAGCAGATTTCATAGCTCTGAGCCGCTAATCATTTGTAACCATTAGGGAACACATGGGACTGAGCCCATTAAAACACCAAAATGCGGTCCTGCACCTCAGAAAACCACAGAATTACTCTACCCCTTAGCATTTTGATTGTGTGTTTGGAAAAACCGATAGCGAACCTCCAAAATTCTCCCTCAAATGCCTCACGAACATGGTCACCTTCCCAATGCCCTCACTCCGGATAAATGTGCTCCCATTCCCGTGTGTGCAGGGGATGCCAGGTGATAAGACGGAAACTGGTAGGAAAGTAAACTACCAACTTAGTGCTGTTTGCTACTATTTTCTCAGTCTAAGTCTGCCGATTCTTACTAGTTTGTTGTTTGACATTTATCAATTTGAATAGAAAATGGCATTTTCTTTTTTCTTTTTGCAACACTGTTCCTTCCCGAGTTGCTATTTGTGGCAGCTTCAAGCACCTGAGGTTTCCTTGGCCTTGGGCATTTTGTCCCCTCAGGTCCAGGATGCAGCCTGCTTACCTCAAGACCAGTCCGCAGTCAGGCAACACTCATCCACCGATGCCATTCCTGAGGTCTGGTAACCTCGTCCCATCCCGTGTCCTCTCACGTTACGTGGCTCAGCCACCGAGAAGACAAAAGCGCGTCTGTGGCCAAGCACTCTCAGGTCTCACGTACAAGCACAGATAGATGCTCTGTGGGAACCTGAGTCGACACAGGAAGCAACGGACGAAGGAAATCGTAATGAATGTTTCATGGAGGCCACCAAGCACCGAAGGAGGACTGCAAAGGAGAGACGGTAGAGGGCCCCAGGGCAGGGGTGCCAAGGAAGTTACGCTAAGAAGAGGTGAGGAGAGACCGGGGATTTTCTGAAAGTCAATTAATTGAAAGCATTAGCCATGGAAACCAGATTCAGTCTCTCTTCTTTAGAAAACAAACTCTTAAAGAGTTTGATCCAAGTAGCTAATTGAAACAAATGAGCCACAAAGCACATTTAAACTCCTTAAAATATCAGGAATAACCACCATTAACATTCATGTGTAACTGACCAGACACATTCATAGTTTTCTTCTCTGGTCATAGCCCATGCACTATTTTAAAATCATCTCTTTCCACTGCATAATTTCACAAGTAAACAGGCATGCACTAGACATCCCCACAAGTATTCTCACACTTCACTGTGTGAACAAGTGCTATTTTATTGCATATTCTTCCATGGAAGAGATAGAGCCTTATCTGTAAGCTTTCTCTAAGTAGAAAAATCACCCCAGAATTTGATGGTCTCACCAAGCCTGGGAGCACACATCCATAATCCCAGCTGTCAGGAGGCTGAGGCCGGAAGACTTGGTCAGAGGCCAGCCTGAGCTACAAGTGAGACCCTCTCAAAGAACAAAATAAAACGGATAAAATAAACAATGCTTTTTGTAACTCGTAATCCCATGAAGACGTTAGGAAAGCTAGTGAGGTATGCTCACGACCAGCTCTGGATAGATGAGTAGATGGACAGACAGATGGCAATTTAAATGGGCCATGTCAAAGAGCAAGGAAACAGAGGCAAAGCTGAAATGTGTTGTGGAATATTATCTTTATTTTGTAAAGATGTGTTACATTTGTGGGTTTTGTTTTTGTTTTGTTTTTGTTTTTGGAGACAGGGTTTCTCTGTGTAGCTTTGCGCCTTTCCTGGATCTCACTCTGTAGACCAGGCTGGCCTCAAACTCACAGAGATCCACCTGCCTCTGCCTCCCTAATGCTGGGATTAAAGGCGTGCACCACCGCCACCCGGCTATGTTACCTTTGTTTATGCTGCAGAATATTACTTATACTTTGTAAAGATGTGTTACTTTTGTTTATCCTGCATTTGTTTAATGATGTAAGGATGTGTGTTTAAATTATGTGTTGCATCTGTTTCACCCTGCCTGCCTAAGGCACCTGATTGGTCTAATAAAAAGCTGAATGGCCGGTAGCTAGGCGGGAGAGGGATAGGCAGAGCTGGCAGGCAGAAAGAATAAATAGGAGGAGAAATCTAGGCCTGAGAAAAGGAGAAGGGAGAAGAGAATGAGGGAGAAAGAGAAGGACATGGCCAGGACAAGAAGGCAGGCCACTGCCAGCCAGTCAGACAGGGGAAACAGTGAAAATAAGATACACAAAAGGAAAGAAAGTGAAAACCCCGAGGTAAAATGTAGATAAAGAGAAGCAAGTTATAAGAGCCAGCAAGAAATAAGAGCTAAGATAAGGCTGACCATAACTAATAAGAAGTCTCGAAGCTTGATGGTAACTGGTTGGTGACCCAAAAGAAAAAGCCTAGTATAGAAATGAGATTTTCTACGTATAAAAATTTGCTGTCATGAAGGGAATCTTTAGCATACATCCCTAGAATGAGAGCTCCTTGATAAAATAGTGCATTTAAAATGTTGATAATTGTTCCATTAATGTCTCCCACAAAATGGCAATTGCAAACTTTTCATCAATGGATGTTAGTCAGCTTTTCCTCTGTGACAAACAAAATGAAGGAAGACTCTGGCTCACCATTTCAGAAGTCTCATTCCAAGGTCTTCCGGATCTGTTGAGCCTCAGCCATGATGGAAGAGAGAGCATAGAAGAGCAAGGTGGTTCACTTCCTTGAGGGTCAGAAATCTGAAACAGGACCACCTGATCTCAGCTGACTTTCTTCTCTTTCTCCTCTTATTCAGTTTGGGCCCCTGGTCCATGGGATGGTGCCACTCAAAATCGTGGTAGGTCTTCCACTCTGTCTTTGGAAACAGACACACATACACAGAGGCATGCCTCCATCTCCTAGGTGATTCAAAATTCAATCGAGTTGACACTGAAGATGAAGCATTACATAAACCATCTATGCAAGAACTTCAGCCATCTAATAAAACTAAAATTCTCTACTTCTTAAATAATAAATTCTGATTTTCCCACCCACAGGCAACCACCATTTTTTTATGCCTGTGAATTTGACCACAGAACGGCATCTCAAATAAGAGTAGTCTTGCAATACTTGTTGTTCTGTGGCTGCCAATAAATCTTCCCTTCAGGAGATGACTGTGAATATAGGATATAGGAGTGTTGTGATAAAGAAAATATTCTAGGACCAGTGGTGTGGCTCAGCACATAAAAATGTGTATAGAAGCCTGGAGTCCTGAGTTTGATGCCTGTAACCCAAATAAAGCTAGAAGACTGAAAGAGACTATACAAAGTTGTCTTCTTAACTTCACATGTGTGCTGTGGCACACATGTACATGCATGTGCACATACATGCTACCACTGAACAATAAAATAAAAAGATTAGTATTAACACACTATGTCTCAATTTAAAATACCATGTTTGTTGTCTTACAAAGTCAATGGTTTTGATTTCATAGCCTGTTGGAGAACCCTGCTGTTAAGGTCATAGTCTACCATGTCAGGATATCTCTCTGAACTTGGCACAAAATGGAGGACTCCCTTTCTCAGGGGGTCTTCCTCTTCTTTGTCTAACCTTAATTGGAGAGTGTTTCTAAGATGCCTGACCTTATTAGGAGGATGACCTTGCAAACCTTTTTTGGAGGAACTCCCTGCAAATGTTTCATGATTCAGCATATGAGTCTAGTTTTCCTCTGGCCCATATGATAATTAGGTGCTGTGTTATGACCAATCAGCTCTTCCCACCCATTAATCCTAAGAACCCTTATATACCTTGTCCTTGGAACAATAAAATGAGCTGCCTCTCTGAAGCTGACTCCCAGAAGTTCTTTCCATCATGCCATCCAGCCATTCATGGCTGTCTGAACCCTGCTTGCCACCTCCCTTGGCCCTTGTGGGCCAGTGGCCAACAAGCCCTGAGGAAAAGGAGACCCAAAGGAGACCCACAATATCCCCCCCAAATAGTAACTACTGTATAATGTTATCCCTTTTTAAATGTATTCGTTTGTCATCCCAGGTATAATTCTGTATATTTCCTTTACTATGGATACACCTTTTCACACCTACATGTAATATGCAGTTGTTCTTAATGTGATGGCTTATATTTCAAGGGCCTCCTCCAATCTTCCTTCACTTTTAAGATACACCTGCTGATCCACAGAAAGGTTGGGACAATCAGAAAGGAAAAAAACAGACTCCAACAGGATAACTGGCCCCAAAGAATAGCATCCCAAGAACACAGGGAGGAACAGAGAATAAGAAGTCAAAATTGCTGGCAGCCATATTTTGTCTCTTTGAGAAATCATGACATTGGAGTGTTCTAGACCTTTTATTTCTAAATTTACAGAGTGGAATAGATGATGGGAAGGAAGATCATGCTAGGAGCTCAGAGTCAGCCAACATCACTTCCTTCTAAAGAGTTGAGGAAACCTATGGTCATCCTATGCTCACTGCAAAATGCCCTGTTCACTGAGTTTCTCCACTTCATTAAAAATCATTTTTTTCAAGTTCAATAAAAAACATAAGAAACATTGTACTGCTTAAATAAATATATGCAACACATAATTTTCATTTCAAACAGTTTCAGAATTCATTGTAGAGTTAATATAACTGTAATGTGAATTTATATACTGCTTTAGTTCCTACTCCTTTGGCCTGGTATTGAAAATATGTTCACTTTTCTACATAAGCGAGGAGGCATACAGGTTCTGTGCAACCCAAAGGCAGGCACAGAATTGAATTGTAAAAGCCGTGCACAGATTTCAAATTAATCATGTGTGTCAATCCAGGCTGTATCAATTCCTCATTGCTCTGACCAAATCTCTGCAGCACCTCAAAGGAGGAGGGGTTTGTCCTGCTCATAGTCATCATGAAGGGCAAAGCATGGTGACAGGCAGTTCATGGAGGCAGGAGTACGCAGCATGGACACCTCCCCTTCTCATGTCTTGATGATCAGGAAGGGGAGAGTGGAAAGGATGCCCATCTGGGCTATAAAACCTCTAGGACTTCCCCAGTGACCCATTTTCTCCATGGTGGCCCCACCTCCTCAAAAGTCCTACAAACTCCTAAACAGTGCACCGGCTGGGATCTAAACATGCAGACACTTGAGCCTATGGGAGAAACATCCCATCCAGGCCCCAACACAGGCCAATCACAGATCCCTGAGAAGAAAGAAACTAGGCAGGGGGAGACGTAGGAACTGGCTTGTAGCAGCTCTGGCCCCAGCAGTGAGTGGAGAACACAGTGGAAACTCAGTCTAGTGGAGCCCAGGCCCTCAGAGAGGCAGAACCCGCGTCTCATTTCCCCCTTCCCAGTTTCAGACATCAAAATAAAGATGAAAGTGTGAGTAAGCAGCACTAAGTCAAAAGATCCTTCCCAAGAGAACGGGGTACAGAGACACCCGGCTGAGAGTGCAGGAACCCATGACAGGTCTGGTTCTTCATGGCTGTAAGGAATCACTAATCCTTACTACTACAGGTAGTAGGGTAAGTGAGAGGGTGGAAGATTGAGTGCCTTGATTTTGATAAGCAGTGGGTAAAGTCTATGACTCTGTGTTGTGGGTAGGACACACAGTTTTGATAACAGCTTTATGATTCATATTTTCATCATTTCCATTTGATTTACCAAATGTTTCCAGAATTTGCAGTAATAGTTCATTAATAGTATCACTGTGTCTTTGTTGTCTGTTGCAATATCTTTGGTAACAATTTTAAATAGAATTGTTAGATAAAAATCTTCCCATTACACTCCTTTAAAAAAAGTTTTGACTGATTGCCAATATTTAACTTAAATTATTTTTATTTAATCATTTACTTGAATATGAGTACACGCAAGCTTAGATGCCAAAAACACATTGGGGGGGGAGCATGTTCAACAAATGGTGCTGGGAAAACTAGTTGACCACACATAGAAGAAGGAAATTAGATCAGTATCCATCATCTTGCACACACACACAAAAACTAACTCCAAATGGATCAAAGACCTAAACATGAAACCTGAAAATACTGAAACTGCTGGAAGAAAATGTAGGCAGCGCCCTACGGGATATAGTTGTAGGGAGCAACTTCCTGAATAGCACTCCATTGGTCCAAGAATGAAGGTCAACAATTGACAAGTGGGAGGGACTTCATAAAACTAAAAAGCTTCTGCACAGCTAAAGAAACAACCATCCAAGTGAAGAAGAAGCCCACAGCATAGGAGATAATCTCTGCCAGCTAGACATCTGACAGAGGATCAACATCCAGAATATATAAAGACCTCACAAAACAAAGAACAACAACAACAACAAAAAAAAAAAGCCAATGACTCATTAAAAAATCTGGGTTTAGGATCTGAATAGAGAGTTCTCAAAAGAAGAAATAAAAATGACTGGAAAAATCTCAAAAATGTAGACTAATTGCTAAACAGTCTTATTAATAAAAAAATTGAGCCAGATATTGAGGTAAATTCTCAGAGATCAGAGAGACAGAACAAGCCACAGCCAGCCTCACCTCACCAGAAGTGCATGGAAAGGGTTGGGGAGGAAAGGGAAGGGGTAAATAATGTATTCATGTTGCAATCTCAAAAACAGAAAATCATAATTAAAATGAATAATAGATGGTGGTGTGTGTGTGTGTGTGTGTGTGTGTGTGTGTGTGTGTGTGTGTGTGAAACCCTTATAAAGTTAACTGTGTGAAGATGTCAGGGCCGGGCTGAAATGAATTAACTGGTTTCCCTCAGTGCCCTGACATCCATGGTACAGGCACTTTGGACTCCGCCTGGCTCTACTTGGAAGGCTACAGTGGGCACATGTATGACAGCATTCCATGTCTGGCCAGTGTCTGGGGTCTTAGCACTCACATCATTCATACAAATCACTTCATTTTCTTTGTACTGTCTGTCTCAAGTACAATAGTAAACACCCATGCAAACACATCCAGATCAGTCCCAAAATAACTAGAATATTTGACTTTTATGTCATCATTGAGATTAAACAGAAAAATCATAATTCTTTCAGATAAAAAAAATCCATTCAAGAAATAATGAGGAAATGGGAGCTGGGAGCATATACCTCTAACATCAGGTACTCAGAGTCTGAGGCAGGAGGATTGCAAGTTTGAGGCTAGACTGAGTTACATCACATCACCAGAAAGAAATAAGAAAGAAGAGAAGAAAGAATGAGAAAGAGGGATGAGGGGAGAGAGAGAAAAGAAGGAAGAGAAGGAGGAAGGGAAGGGAGGGAGGAAGGAGCAGGGGAGAAAGAGAGGAAGAGAGAATGTTGAAAGACCCAGAATAGAAGGAATGGAGAGATCAGAGTCCTTCCTGGCAACAAGCTGTGGCCCGAGGGGCAGACACAGCCATGACCTTGACTGAGCACCCTGCCCCAGGAAGGACAGACTAGCTTCCCAGCCCTGTAGGCATAGTAGACTAGGAAGGAGGAACAGAGCAGTATGTGAAAATATATATAAAGAATCCTTTTCTTCCCTTCAGTATTTTAAAACTCCTAAACAAATGCATCCTATTGCTTTTGGAAAACCCATGGTTCCAAAGCCTCTAAGCTGATGCCTGAAAGCCCCCAGTCCACTGTCCAGTGCCCACACTGCTGACTCAACCCTCCAGCATTCTGGGAAGCATGTTCCACGAGCACTTCTCACTCAGCCTCTGACCTGGTTTGCTAGCATGTGTTGGCTCCTAAAATGTGTTCTTGTGTAAGTGGCTCCAGCATTGCAGCTGTTGGGGACCCAGGGACTGGGCTGACAAAAAGTTTCATACATGACATTTCACCTCATGTGTAACATTTCATGGCCTTACGCTAGGTGTTATGATGAGAGATACTGCCTGTGAAATGCCTGGCCCACAGCAGGCGCTTGGCATCTCTTGAACTGTGGCTGGCCCTTCCGATCATAGCATGCTGCATCCTGATCAGGAAGTGAGGATAGTTATTTTCCCATCAAACTGGGGGGAAAGAAACTGTCCTTTCACTGGCTGACAGCTAAGGGATATAGCTCTTCAGAATCTTTGGTAAACCCGCTCTCCCTCTCCTTTGCTCTTAGTACAATGCCCCCTTGTCCTCAAAGAGATTTTGGAGGAGAGGTGGCCATGTGGCTATTTGAAGTGAGACAGGCTGTTAGTGTCAGGGCTTCATTTCATTTCCAACTCTAAAATCTAATTTCCTCGGGACTGCATTTAACAGTTCTACATTTACGGCTGGAGTTCCTGGCGTCCCATCCGCCCTACCTAAGCATCACTTAGGTAATGCTTGGAAAGTACGTTGAAGGAAATGGTCCAGAAGTGCTAAGTAGAATTACATGATGGGAGCTGACAGTGGGACGCCGAGGCGGAGAGAGATCTTTCTGTCTAAGCCGTAGTTCATTTTCTTTACTGGGTTTTTACGGAGCTCTTGTGTGTTATCCTGGAAACATGGCAGTAAGTCGCCTTTTTATGAGTGGTATGTGTGCTGAGTTCTGGAAGGAATAACAGAGCAATGGACTTGAAAATATGTATGCAGTTGGGTATAATAAAAAATTACAGCAGAAATTAAGGGTCAACCAATCCTATTATGCGATATTTTAAAATAAACAACAACAGCAAAAGATAGAAAATGGTAAGTCGTGGAAGATGCACTGAGGGGAAGTTCCCTTACTGAAGGATGTCATTCTGGAGACTTGGAAGGCTCCTGATCCTCCACACAGCCATCCACCCATTGAGTTGTTGTTCACTTAAGTAAACTTTTACTAAATCCCCCCAGAGGTGAAGTGAAGAGCTGTGCCCCTGTAGCAAGCACTGAGATTTCCTGCAGCAGAGGCAAGACCTTCCTGAGGAACACAGACAAGGCGATCCTCTGCAAACCAAGGCACACCTGCCTCATCAGGTGACGTCTACTGTCCTAGGTTAGATGTTGCCAGAAGGGGAGGGAGGGCTTTCTAAGCCATGGAACAGCAAAAGAAAAGCCTGTACTTGAGAGAGTGACGGGCGTGCTGGTGTGTGTGTGTGTGTGTGTGTGTGTGTGTGTGTGTGTGTGTGTGTGTGTGTGTGTGTGTGATGGGCTATGCTCCAATAAAAGAAGCAGATAAACTGTCAGGTTAGAGACTGAAGAGAGCATGAAAATATCCCAACAGTTGGCATCTATCCTTCAGCATGCCTTTGGTATCTCCTTAATCAGTTTCTCACATTTCTTTCAGTTGATACTACGTTCCACAGCTCAGGATCAGAAGTCACAAAGAGAGTCACAGGGCTGGAGAGAGCCTTCCTGAGCTCAACTTCTAAATCCCATCAGTACCAGACATGTGGCTTTGGATAAGACTCCAGGGTTTACTCCTCTGTGAAATGGGGAGGCTATTGTACTAAGCAAAACAATATGAGTATGGTGCTCCACACAGGTCCTCAAAAAAGTGCTAAAGAAGTAAAAGTTGTTCACACAGGCAGATGAGCTGTTCCATCATTCCCACAGAAAGCATGTGGTTCCTGAGTTTCATTAAAAATGAGCCAGTGCTGCCAGATTCACTATGCTTTCTGTGTCCTCTGCAAGACAAAATTATGTTTGCATCATCTCTCTTGATGAGGCCATCATCACCATCATGGTCCTCATCTTGATGATGCCAGCAGCAGCAGCAGCATGGTCCTCACCTTAATGGTACCATCATCACCAGCATTGTCCTCATCCCATGGTATATTGATGGAAGAGGTTGTATTCTTACAGTTGTGAGTAAGTGGGAATGAAAACTAGTTAGAAAGAAAACCTTAGACCACAGGGTTGGGGAAGACATAAAATGCCTTAACACAGAAAATAAACCCACATGGTGGGATTCTTAATAGTGTAAGTGGGGACAACATCTGGAGAAAGTATTTTCCCTCAAAATACCAGAGTGAGGCTTCATCTGCTTCTGGTACCTTTTCCTGACCTCATCTTCACTCCTCACAAATTGAAAATTCAAATGAAAAGACAAAGATTCAAAAAGATGGAGTCCAAGAAAACAAAACAATGGCTTACACAGCAAGTGTGTATACACTTAGATAAGGCTTTAACTTCCGTCAGGAGGTTTGAATCACTGACCATATACAGAAGAATAAACAATTTAAAGTCACGGTAATTATTAACATGTTAAAGAAAGGAAATGTAATAATAGTACATAATGTGCTCCATGATGAGAACCATTCATCTGTGCATATAATCCACTCTGAACACATATCCTTCAAAACTTGTGCTATAACAATAGGAGCAGGATGTGGCAAGGGAGTAATTAGACCAGAGGGTTAGAAAAGTATTAAAATGCCAAATCTAATCCACACTGACCCTCCGGGCCCACATGGCAGCCACATCTATGAGCTCTCTTGCCCAGTTTGACCCAGAACACTCACCTCACATTGCCCACCCATGAGGCTTCTCCAATCCCGGGTGAGCATGCATCTGCAAGGTCTCTTAGTGAGTCTGTCTCAGGAATACCACACTGTCCACATCCCCATGCCCAGGCCTAGCTAGGAGAAACAGCTGTTTTCACCCTTTCTGAGTCTGATCCAGACTTTCACCTAATGCTGCCCATTCACACATTACCCTTCCAGCCCCAGGTGGGAGCCACATCTGTGAGCTCTCTTGGCCCAGGCCCAATATGGTATCTATATGCTCTCTTGCTGACTCCAACCCATGTCCCCAGATCTGTGCTGGCCTCCAGCTTTGTCAGAGTTGGTCTATTCTCTTGCCCCATGCTGCCCTTTTACACCCAGGCATGGCTGTTAGCTACACTAGGGGACATTTTTTGGACTTCACCAAGTAATGTCACACCACTCTAAGATTCCTATGTCACCCAGGTTACCAGTGATTAAGACCACCCATTCTCTCTAGTCAACATCCAACCCTGAGTCTCTGAAGGACTGACTCGCTCACTCCTCCTACCTGACCTGAAACCAATTAAGTTCAGACAACCTCAAAAACAGATGAAACTTTTACTCCACAGAGGCAGGCTAGAATCTCATATCAGACACACAACCCATGAAATGAACCCAGCACTTTTGGAACCTGGAGTACATTGATCCGGTCTCTTCTGGCCTTTCAAGTTTTCAGTGAAAACCAAGCTGTTATTTTCACTGGTTTGTCTTTGTATGTTACTTGTTCTTTTTCTCTTGAAGCTTTCAATGCTCATTCTTTGTTCTGTATTTTTAGTGTTTAATTATGATATGTCATGGGTAGTTTTTATTCTGACACTTCATTCTGATCAGGGGAAAACTTAACCAAGAAGACATTACAGTTCTTAACATATATACACCAAACTCTGGCTCACCCAATTTCATAAAAAATCATTCAACTGGATTTCAAGACACTGATTAATCTGATTCAGTAATACGATGTGATTTCCAAACCCACTTTCTCCAATAAATAGGTCATCTGGACAAAAATAGAGAGAGAAATGTCACAACTAAATAACATCATAAATAAAAGATTACTTAGTAGATATCTACAGCATATTCTGCCTACACCAAATAATATATATTCTGCTCAAGAATCCATGGCAGTGTCTCTATAATAGATCACATTTCTAGGACTCAAACCAATAAATGCAGAAAAACTGAAGCATCTCCATGTATCTATCTGACCACAATGCAATAAAAACACGGAATCACAGAAAAAATTGCCAGTAATTACACAAATTCATAGAGACTAAATGACACATGATGAATGGGTCAAAGAAGAAATCAGAAAAAGAAATTTGAAAAAGTCCTTGAATGAAATGAAAATGAAAACACAAACGCCTGAACCTATGAGACACATTGAAAGCAGAACTATGAGGAAAAGTCATAGCTCTAAGTGTGCGCATTAAAAATCAGATAAAATGAATGACTTACTGATGCACCTCAAGAGTTTGAAAAGCCATATATATATACACATATATGTAGGAGTCCATATTGCTTTTTCCAAAGGTCTTCAGTGTTATTTAATCTCTCCATATTCCCTCTTTCCCTTGCCCTCACATCCTTCATCCCAATCTACTATTGCTTGTTCCACTGTCCTCCTTTAACACTTTGTGCTACTTAAACCTTTATTCCATTTCTGGGAAGCCCCCTCCCATGGCCCCTCAGTAATTTCCTGACCTCCACAGGTATTCCAACTGAAACATGCATTTTCAAAGCTAACATCCACAAAGGAAAGGATATATGCAGTGTTTGTCTTTCTGGGTCTAGATTACCTCACTCAGAACAATTGTTTACTGCTCCGTGTAAGTTTGATGATTTTGTTCTTCTTTACATCTGAATAATACTACATTGTATTAATATATCACATTTTTATCATCTTTTCAGCAGCAGATGAACATCAATTGTTTCATTTCCTGGCTACTGTGAATAGAGCAAGAATGAGCAAGGAAGGAGGAGCAGGTATCTTCACAGTAAGATACAGAGTCCTCTGGGTGTGTTCCCAAGATTGATATAGCTGGATTTTGCAGTAGACGTATTTTTAGCTTTTTAAAGCACTGATTTCCACAGTGGTTGTACCAGTTTGTACTCCTCCCAGGAGTGAATAAATGCCCCTCTTTCCCCACATCCACCCCAGCATTTGCCATGCTTTGTTTTTGAATCTTAGCCATTCTGACTAGGGTAAGAGGAAGTCAGTAAATCTCAAAGTAGTTTTAATTTGCATTTCCGTGGTGGCTTAGGATGTTGAACATTTAAAAAATGTTTCTCATCCATCTGTATTTCATCTTTTGCAAACTCTTTTTAGTTCCATACCCTTTTTTAAATTGGCTTGTTTGTTTCCTTGATGTTTAGTTTAGGTTTTTTCTCTTTGCATATTCTAGATACTAACCCTGTCAGAAGTATAGTTGGCAGCAGGGCGGTGGTGGTGTACACCTTTAATCCCAGCACTTGGGAGGTGAAGGCAGGTGGATCTCTGTGAGTTCGAGGCCAGACTGGTCTACAGAGCAAGTTCAAGGACAGCCAGAGCTTTTATACAGAGAAAAAAAAAAGGAAGCAAAACATTCATACACATAAAATGAAAATAAATCTACATAAAAATTTTAAAAAAGAAGTATAGTTGGCAAAGATTTTTTTCTATTCTATAGACTGCCTCTTCACTAGAGTGACAGTGTTCTTTGCTGTACAAAAGCATTTTCATTTCATGAGGTCCCATTTATTAATTTTTGGCCTGAATGCCTACATTATTGGAGTCCTATATCAACTGATTCAAGCATATTCCCTACATTATCTTCTTTCATATTTAAAGTATTAGGTCTTATGTTGAGATCTTTGACCCATTTTGAGATGAGTTTTGTGCAGGATGGGAGACAGGATCTATTTCATTTTCCTATGTACAGTGATTCCTTTTGACCAGCACCCCTTACTGAAGATACTATCTTTTTTTTTTTCTAATGTGTATTATTGGTTTCTTTGTCAAAAATCAGATGACTGTCATAGGCAGAGTTTGCCTGTCTGGCCCACAAGACAAAAAAACCAACACAGAGGCTTAATATTATCTATAAATGCTCATTGATAGCTCAGGCTTGTTACTAGATAACTCTTACACTTAAACAGACCCATAATTCTTACCTATGCTTAGCCATGTGGCTTGGTACCTTTTATCAGTTCAGCATTCTCACCTTGCTTCTCTGCATTTGCTGATGACTCTCTGACTCTGCCCTGCCCAACTACCACCCAATCAGCTTTTTATTAGTTAATGAGAGTAATACATATTCATAGGGTACAAAAAGATTGTTCCATCACAGACTGTAGGAATGTGGGTTTATGTATGGGACTTTATTGTAGAATATTACTTTAAGATGTGTTACCTTTGTCTATGCTGTGGAACATTTGTTTAATGATGCAAAGAACATTTATGCTGCATTTGTTTAACTCTATGAAGCTATGTTACTTTGCCTGTCTGAAACACCTGATGGGTCTAATAAAGAGCTGAACGGCCAATAGTGAGGCAGGAGAAAGGATAGGCAGGGCTGGCAGAATAAATAGGAGGTGAAATCTGGGAAGAGAAGATCTAGGAGCAAAAGAAGGACAAGGAGGACTCCAAGGGCCAGCCACCCAGCTGCACAGCAAGTCACAGAGTATGAAGTAAAGAAAGGTATATAAAATAAAGATAAAGCCCAGAGGCAGAAGGTACATGGGGTAATTTAAGTTAGGGAAAGCTGGCTAGAAATAAGACAAGCTAAGGCCAGGCATTCATAAGAAAAAATAAGACTCCATGTGATTAATTTGGGAGCTGGGTGGTGGGCCCCCAAAGGATTAAAAAAAAAACTACAGGACCTCAATTCTATTTCATTAATCAATGAGTCTGTTTTTATGTCAGCACCATGCTATTTTTATTACTATAGCTCTGTAATATAACTTGAAATCTAAGTTACCGTATAACAGGTTGACAATATCTGTACCAGACACCACAGGAAAAAGTCCAGTGCCAGGGATGGGCTACTTCTTTTGGAGTTGTTAGCCAGTGAAGTCCCAGAAACCTTCAAACAGTACAGGCTTTTGCCAATACTCATGGTTAGCCTTCAGAACTTGGCCATAAGAGTTTACCGTTCAAGATGCCACATTCTTCAGTATGGAGGAATAAAACTAGTAATGACCTGGAAGCTTCATCCCTACTGGCTGTCTTTCATTATGCTGAACAGTGGTATGCCCTCTACCAGGGGATAAAAATAATCATCAATCTTACGTAGGCATGAACCCTGTGAGATTCCTGGAAAGACATCCCCACTGGTGCAGTGGTGGCGTGAACATGATGAGAGAACCAGTCCGGCTCTGACTGGATCTAGGTATCATTCCACAAGTTGAATCCCGTATCTGGGACCACTGTCACACTAAGAACCTATGGCTAGACAGCTCATAGGCCCCAAGGGAGAACTTACTCCTATTGTTTTGCTAAATGTACATAATATTAAACTGACTCCTAATGACTTATCATTATACACATATACTAATGCACCCCTCAGCCCTCACCTGAGCAGCTTTTATTTTTCAGCAGGTATTAATTAACACAGAGACCCCTAATGGCCAAAGTGCAGAGAATAAGAGGCTACAGAATTCTTGGACCTACATGGAACATGTATACTGCAGCTCCCTCCTCCTAAGGCTCAAAAACCACTGTAGAAGAGGGGCCAGAAAAAGTGTAAGAGCCAGACATGGTAGATGACTACAAGGATACAGTGTCTCTTAGACACAGCTGTTGTCATTTTTTTACTCTTGGCTCTTTTGGGGATTCACCACCCAGCTCCCAAATAAATACACAGGGACTTATTCTTACTTATGAATGCCTGGCCTTAGCTTCACTTATTTCTAGCCAGCTTTTCTTAACTTAAATTATCCCATCTACCTTTTGCCTCTGGGCTTTTACCTTTGTCTATTCTATACACCTTTCTTTACTTCTTACTCCATTGTGTGGCTGTGTGGCTGTGTGGCTGTGTGGCTGTGTGGCTGTGTGACTGGCCCCTGGTGTCCTCCTCTCCTTCTCATTTTCTCCCTCCTTCTCTCACTTCTTTTTCTTCTATTTATTCTCTCTGCCTGGCACCCCTGCCTACTCTCTCTCCTGCCTTGCTATTGGCTGTTCAGTTCTTTATTTTCCAATCAGGTGTTCTAGGCAGGCAAAGCAACACAGCTTCACAGAGTTAAACAAATGCGACATAAAAGAATGTAACACATCTTTGCATCATTAAACAAATATTCCACACCATAAACTAATGCAACATATCTTAAACTAATATTCCACAACACACAGTAGGACGGCTTCATATATGAACTCACAATGGTTGCAAAATCATGCACAAAACCTCTACAAGCACAAACCAGACCAAATCTCAGCATGAAGATGGGAGCTGGGTACAAAATTTCACCTCGAGCCACAGACATATTTGTAATTGTTAGCTGCTGGGAAGAGAGACAGTTTTTTCTCTAAGAAGGTAGTCCCTGGTAATTCACCCACACTGTAGTGTAAGACCACACATCTAAGAATATTTGAGCAGCACAAATTTGCCTTGATGTTTTTGTTTTTAAAGGACATAAAGTTGTTTGAAGGGGTGTGAATCTGGGAAGATTTGGGGAAGCAAGAATGAATAATATCAAAAACTTGTTGGATGAAACTACTCAATAAAAAAATATTTAAAGAGCATGAAGGACATTAATTATCTAACTGATTTTTATTATTACTTGAACCGGAGTTAGCTGATTTTTCTGGAAAGGACTATGTAGGAAATACTGTAGGCTTTTGGACCACTGGTCTCTGCCATCAAATGCAAACTCATACAATACATATGCAAATAAATAGGTGAAGAGGTGTTCCAAGAAAAATCCATAAAGCAAGGCATTATCACTGCCCAGATGAAAATCTGTCAAAGGTTTAAACAGATGTTTCTCTAAATAAATAAACAAACAAACAAACACATACATACATACATACATACATATGTTGCTGGAGAGCTTCTCTCCAGGTTCCACCAAGCCCCACAGTCCCACAATCCACGTATAAAATAATCACTCAGACGCTTATAATACTTATAAACTGTATGGCCGTGGCAGGCTTCTTGCTAACTGTTCTTATATCTTAAATTAACCCATTTTTATAAATTTATACCTTGCCACATGGCTGGTGGCTTACCGGCATCTTTACATGCTGCTTGTCCTGGCGGTGGCTGCCGTGTCCCTCCTTCCTTCTTCCTGTTTCCCCAATTCTCCTCTCTCTTTGTCCCGCCTATACTTTCTGTCTGGTCACTGGCCATCAGTGTTTTATTTATATAGAGCGATATCCACAGCATACATACATACTAATGGTCAAAAAGCTCAGCATTATCAATAACTGGGGAAGCTGAAAGTCAGTGAGCTGCTGCCTCACTCTCACCAGGATTGCTAGTAACAAATAACAAAGCACAGAGATCAAGGCACATCAGCAAGGATGTGGAGAATTGGGGTCCAGTGTGCTTGGAGGAAGGGGGATGCAGGAAGCGGTGAAACCTCTGGAACGGAGGACTCTGTTCCTGAGAAAACTTAAAGGGGAATTACCATTTGACTTAGAATCACGCTTGTGAGTACACAGTCACAAATTAAAAGGGAAGTCATGAAAAGACACGTGTATATCCACGACCAGAGCAGAATTATTCACAATAGACCAAGAATGGAGGAAGTCAATTGTCCATCAACGAACATGAGAGGGAATGTTATTCTACCTTAAAAGGGAAGAACATGGAAGGGTTCTACCTTAAAAGGGTAACATGGAAGAATCTTTGAGAACACTCCACTCAGGGAAACAATGTAGACACAAAAAGACAGGTGACCCATGATTCTACTCCTCCCAGGTACCCAGATAGAGGAAAGGCATACAGATGGGAAGCAGAATGGCAGCCGATGCGCTGTGGGCAGTGGAGACGGAATTGTTTAATGGAGGCAGTTTCATTTTTGCAAAGTGCAAAGAATTTTGGAGATTTGAGTACACAGCCTTGTGAATATACACCACACTAATAATTACATTCTTCAAAATGATGGCAATGAAGCCAGGTAATGGTGGTGCACACCTTTAATCCCAGTGCTCAGGAGGCAGAGGCAGGTGGACTCCAAGTTCAAGGCCTGCCTGGCCTACAGAGCAAGTTCCAGGACAGCCAGGGCTACACAGCCTTGCCCCTGCCTCCCAGTTGTTGTTCATATTTTAAACCCTCACCCCAAATAAAGCCACTTGGCCAAATCTCTCAAGCTGTAACTTTCCAACTCCTGGTCTACGGAGTGACACTTCATATGACAAAGGAGAAGCCCAGTTTCGGCATGAGTGTGTCAGCATGCTGTGGTGGCCAGTCTGTGTGCTGTGTGCTCATGTGGACCCTGCAGAAGGAGCAGGGAGAATCAAAGGCATGTGAAGGAGGAAAGGGAGTGTGACCAACACAGGCAACCTTGGTTCGAAACCACAGGCTCTCCATGGCTCAGAATACAAGCATCCTGGGGTTTAAAATAAGGGAACAGAACTGCGCGGGACCCAGAGGCACATTCTCTCCAGAGCTAGTTAGCTGAGTCCTGTGGGTGAGGTCGGGGAGGGTCTGGGTTCTCTCTGGTCTGAACACTGGCTGCTCCTGTCCTCAGAGAGAGCAGTATTGTCCACCGATGCACGCCTGGCCCCTTCTAAGGACAAGCTAACTGTTTAGAAGTTTGACCGCACCCAATTCTTTAAAAAGAGCCACCTGCCCTCCAAGTCGGGATATGATTTTAGTAAAGAACAGAGGATATAAGGGCCCCACCTTAGCAGGGCAATCAAGGGGATTTCTGGAGCCTTCTGAACCTGTGCCCGGTTCTACGTCTTCCTCTTGGAAAGCTGAACTTCAGGGGTGGAGCTGGGGAACTTTAAAATCCACTTTCCGAGTGGCAACCTAACTCGCAGTGGATAAGGTTAAATGTTGAAAGTGAAGGTTGTATTGTTGGCTCTGTGGAAATGGAAAAGGAAGAAAGGGGGCAAAGACGTGACTTTGCAGGGCAAGACTTTCATCTAAAGCAGGTGCACTGTTCAGCTCCAAGCTGAGTAACAAAGGCAGGCTTGTGTGCCTTCCCTCCGGGCCTCTGTCCCGCTGGGAGGGCAGCGAAGGGGGTCAGGGCCATGTTTTCTGTGTGCTGCCCGAAGAAAGGGCGATTCATGGGCTGCAGGCAGGGGCCTGATGCTAGGTGTGCCCGCGGGCCTGCCTCTGCCCGTGATCATATTTCACCATAAGCCAAGGAGACCGTGGAGGCCGAGTGTGCTGCTGACCACTCACCCACAGCCTCTCCCTGCAGAGAAAAACCAGAGCCGGAGTCCTCTGTCCAGAACTAGCGGGGTCGTAGCACCGTGCCAGGAGGTACAGGTTACAGGAGACTGGCCCGTATGACAGCGCCAGGCAAACGAACTGAAAGAGGACATGAAATGTGGCTGGTCTGCAGTGAGGTGTTCGGGATGGTAAAGACACTTGCCATGCATGGGGACCTGGGTTCAATCCCCAGCATCCAATTAGTGATAACAAAAATCCTATTTTTGTATTGTTTACATGCTAAAATGTTAACTGTTTTGTATCTTGAATTAAAAACCCGATCATTCATTACTTTAATGCCTGCTTTTTAACTTTTTTAACTATGACTGCTGGAAACTTTAAACTACATCCAAGTTCACATTATTCTGGTCTGTACTCTGGCACCGTCACCTAACTGTCCTCTTGATCCTAAGTGAAAGAGAGCCTAAGCTTGACAATCTCACAGTGTGTGACGGCTCCTCATGTCTGCAGCTCCTGCCTCACATCAGCCTACCGGGTCCCTGCTGCTCCCTCCCGAGTCTCCAAGCCCCTAGCATCTGACCCGGTGTTCCTGGCACAGAGGGCCCCTGCACCTGTCCAAGGATGATAGAGCAGGAGGGAACTGACTGCCCATCTTACAGGGATGTCCCATTCGCTTTTCATTTTCCTGAGTAGGGAGTAATTCATGGAGAACATGTAAAAATGAAGAAGCCCTCACAACTGCCTGTAACCACGCCCCATGGAGTTCTGGAAACTTGTGTGTGGAAGATGGGACAAGGTCCCACCCCTCTCAGGACCAGCCTCCTTTCTGCAGTGATGGTGTAGGTGTAGATAGCTCTGGTTTGGGGGTCCAGAGTCCTTGAGTTCCGCTGCAGTTTCACCAACTAGGCAAATGGGTCTGGGTGTATAGCTTAGAGGCTGTGAGGCCCACTGTGTGTCCCATCCAGCACACTGCTCTGCTCCCATTTCAGGGGTGAGGACCAGATAAGGAAACATATTCTAACATACATCTGGCATACCAACGAATTAGTGTTGAAAGGCTTTTGTTTTGTTTTGTATTTTGTTTGTCTAGGCAGGGTTTCTGGGTAGCCCTGTCTTGTCTGTCCTGGGCTCTGTAGACCAAGCTGGCATCAAACTCAAAGATCCACATGCCTCTGCCTCCCCAGTGCTAGGATTAAAGGCGTGTGTCACCACTGCCTGGCAGAAAGCCTTTTAAATAATAAAAAAAAAGAAGGTAGTGTGTATAACAAGCATGGTAGTGTGTGTCTAATCCCAGTGCTGGGGAAGCTGAGGCAAGACGACTGTGAGTTTGGCTAGCCTAGGCTACATAATCAGACCTCATCTCAAACAGAAACAAAAAACGTTCTCATGTTTCCCTCTGACTAAGGGCTGGAGGACCCCTCCAGCTTTGTCAGCCAAGCCCTCTGTAGGTGAGTGCTCAGAGCTCACACACTAGGACTCCTAGGACTGAAGGGGGAGGAGAGGAATGTCCATACCACCTGCACTGAAGCCCAAAGCACTGTGGGGATCATTCTGCCTCACCTTCACAAGTGGGCAGAAGTGTGAACTGAGTTGCATCTGGGCTGCTGGTGTCTGGGTGAGCTCAGTTGTCCTAACACAGAGTCACATTTGCCCCATGGAGACACACATCTGCTCAGATCACAGGAGACTTGCCTCTGTGGAGTTTCTGGTCATGCAAAGAAGACAGACTCTGGAGGGCATTCCAGGATGGACAGGAGTCTCTGAGAAGGAAAACAATTCACTCTACCTCCAAGCCAGCTCCTCTGCAAACTGCCAGCAAGCATTTGCCCAGCTTTAATAACTTTAACCCATGGTCAAATAATGAAGAAACCGAGTCTGTGTTCAG
Organism: Peromyscus maniculatus bairdii; assembly: GCF_049852395.1. Lineage (NCBI taxonomy): Eukaryota > Metazoa > Chordata > Mammalia > Rodentia > Cricetidae > Peromyscus > Peromyscus maniculatus. The sequence goes on from NC_134853.1 coordinate 103,640,695, forward strand.
TTCCACTGTAAGTATGGAAGGGCTGCTTTTATGGGGATGGCATTATGTTTAATGAGGAAAGTGTAGTATTTGCTTTCTCAGTGCTGGTTGGCCATGTAGAAGATGCATATCATATAATAGATTGCTCTTACTTCCTAATGAAAAAGGTTAAAATAGCTTTATTGACCCCTAATGCTTTTTACATATTAAAAGGACTTGACATCTATCTGCAAATTATCCAGATTTCTTTCATTGGTGTTAATGGGAGGAGCCAGCTGGTGCAGAGTGGAATCCAGTGATGGGCTCATTTAGAGCTATACAGGACCAGATTTTTTCAATCACCCAGCAACAATAAAAGGTATCTTTTATCTCCTGAGCTATCCTAAGAGTGTGGTAATATTTTATTTGTGTTCTAACAAATAAAGCTTGCCTGGGGATCAGAGAACAAAGTCAGCCACTATACTAAACACAGAAGTCAGGCAGTGGTAGTACATGCCTTTAATCCTAGCATTTGGGAGACAGAGATTCATCCGGATCTCTATAAGTTCAAGGCCACACTGGGAACAGAGCCAGGCATGGTGACACATGCCTTTAATCCCAGCACTAGTTAACCATAGAGGTCTGGAGGTCTGTACAGACAGACAGGAAGTGATAGGGCTGGGGGAAAGAGGAAGTAATGTAGCTGGGCAGAGAGAGAAAGTGAAATGGCAGGGCACAGAAAGGTATATAGGCATGAGCATACAGGAAGTAGCTCTCTTGGGCTGAGGATTTCCTAGTGGTAAGAACTTGTGGCTGATTTGTTCTATTCCTCTGATCTCTCAGCTTTCACCCCAATATCTGGCTCCAGGCTTTTTATTAATAAGACCGTTTAGCAATTTGTGTTACTAAGAGGTCTGCCTCCTTCCATTCCTACCCACTGTCTCCAGGCTGGGAGTTACTTAGGCTTGACCACTGCCCTACGGCTTTTGTCTGCTGTCCTGAGATGGCCCCTCCCACCTTAGGGTGAGGAAAGAAATGTAACGTGGATGCAGTCTCCATCTTCTTGTCTCCCCCATCACACACACACACACACACACACACACACACACACACACACACACACCAATATGATTTGAGAACAAATGAGAGTAAGGCTTTGATGAACACTTGCTATATGATGTGAGAGATGAGGATGCTAATATTCACAGTGAAGCTGTTACCTGCCACCTACCAGAAACTCTAGTCTGGGCAACCAGGACCTAAAGGAAGAACATTCCGGAAGGAAGAGGACTGTGCAATTCTAGAAATGTTGGCTTGGCGAGTCTAAGAACTCAGCAGATTGGATGGGATAACATAGCATGGGGTCACCAAAGAACACCTGATACCTGTCACTTGTTATCAATCTGCAAACAGCACAGAGGTTCGAAGGAAGAGGAAGCAGGCCACTTTCCCTCTATATCCATCTATATCAAGATGGAGGGATATAGACACTCGGATCTAACGACCCTGCCTTTGACAACCTAAGGAGTTCTTGGGGACCCGAGAGGTAGACTTGGCAATGCATATTAAAAACAGGCTGTTGGTGAGCCCCAGAGCTAATGACAAAGTCACAGCTGGGCTCAGACTGCACTTTCAACAGCTGCCTGGGCTGTGGGACTGTGGTGGATCAAGAAGTGAGGAGAGGTGACGAGTGACAGAGCCCAGGAGTGGGGACCAGCGGGGAAGATCATGTTCAGGTAGAAGCACAGTATGCGGTAGAGTCAGGAATAAATATCTATGACGTTGGTTCATAGAAATTTTAACGCTGAAGGGATCTTGAAAATCTCATGGTACCGTCGCTCTCGGCCATCGTGTCTGAAAAGCCTGCTGGCCCGACTGTGTCAGATTCACTAGGGAACTAAAGAAAACTAGAGGTGTTTCCATTTTACAGGACTGGGGACAGAACTGGGGTTGGTTTTGATTTGAGTAGTTCTGAGACAAGGTTGGGCTGTGCTGTCCTGGCTGACCTGGAACACACTATGTAGGCCAGGATGGTCCAAACTTGTGAGACTCCTTCTGCCTCTGCCACCCAAATGCTGGCATCAAAGTGATGTGTCACTGTGTCTGGTAGAACATATATTTTTAATGCATACAAATAGGCTTGAAAAGCCACCCATCTATTCTACCTTTTAATTCACAAATAATGAAGCCAAGATCAAGTGGCTGGCCATGCCTAAGGACACATGACTAGCAGCAAAGAAAGAGGTAACATTTGATCTCATACCACTAAGGAGTTGTTATTGGTCCCCAGGTTCCTCTCCAGCTTTCTATTTGGGGACTACACTAGTTAGCTCTGGCTGGGTGATGAATGAACTAAAACACAACTCAGTCAGCCATCACATATTTTGCCCATCATTCTGTGGGTCACCAGCTCAGTACTCCATTGAGATGTTCGATTTTGTTGTCTCAACTGCTCAACTCGAAATTGCACAGCCAACTTTTTAAGTCAGCCCAGTGACTGCCTCTGAGGACTGAATGGTTTCACTGGGGCAACAGGGCATAACTAGACCACCTGCCCCTCACGCCTCCACAGCAGCTCAGCTAAGCTCCCCGATAGTGACAGCTGGGCAGGGTCTCTTGTTCTAGCCAGGCCTACCCATCATCCCTCAGCCATGTTTTATCATCCTAAAACATTGCAAGGCAGACTCCAGGGGCTAGCAAGACATGCTTCCTTTTGAGGAAGAAGTTGTGTAGCCCTAAGTTTTCTCAGATCTCGCCAGGCTCCACAGTCCTGCATTCCTCTGGTCCCACCCAGCCCCAAGGTCCCTCAGTGGCTTATAAAATAATCACTCAGAGGCTTAATATTAATTATCAACTGTATGGCCTATGACGGGCCTCTTGCTAGCTAGTTCTTATAGTTTAACTAAACCCATAACTATTAATCTATGTATCACCATGTGTTCTGTGGCTTTCCCTGCATCCCATTATGTGTTGCTCCTAGAATGGCAATCTGATGTCTCCCTCCCTCCGCCTTTCTCTTTCCTGTCTCTCTCCTTAGATTTCCCGCCTGCCTCTAAGCTGCCTTGCCATAGGCCAAAACAGCTTATTTATTAACCAATGGGAACAACACACACTTACAGCATACAGAAAGACACCCCCCAGCAAAGTTGCAAAGTGACATCACAAAGAATCTGCAGGGAGAGAGGCAAACAATTGGGACCATTTTAAAAACAAAACAAAACAGGAGCTTTTCTACCTCACTTAGATTCCCATCATTTTATTTCCTACTTTAGACAAACTGCAACCCCTATTTCCTAAGTACAGAGCCAAGTCTTTTTAAAATACCTATTTTGGGACCCGCTATTTCTTTGAATCAAAACTCCTTGTTGCTGAGGGATGTGACACAAACCTGTAATCTCAGCAGTGGGTAGGCAGAGGTTGTTTGAGGCCACCACAAAGCCAGATCCTGTCTCAGGAAGCCACAATGAATGAACGGATGAATGAGTGAATCGCTGAATACCATTAATGAAATGCCGTTTCACGCCTCATGCCTTTGCCCATTGAGAATCTTCTAAAATGTAATTTATGACTCCAAAATAGGAGGGGCCAAACGAAAGCAGATTCTTCTGTGAAAAAATTAGGAAAACAATATAAAAAGGAGTTTTTATTAAAATGAATAAATACACAAGAACCAAGAAGAGGCAGTGGAGTCCTTTTAAGAGCTGTGGGATGTGGAAAGCAGGTGTATGGTACCCAACCCAGATCAGGGAAACGAACACCTGCTAGTGGGGTAGCCGAGCCCCGCAGTGCATCTCCTCACAGGACTAGAGGGCTCAGGAACTGGGGGTCCCGAGCACCACGGGAGACATGACGGGGTGCTGATGATGGAGGATTTGCTGAATGCACAGGAGGCAGCTGAGTCCTGGATCCTCTCGTGCTGTCATGAACTTGTGAAGATTGTTTAACATCCCAAGCCTGGATAGCTCCTTGGACTCTGAACTTGGAGCGGGTCGGTCCGTGTTGGGGTTGGAGGACACTCTGAAGAGATCAGGATTGAGGGAAAGTCCTCCCATCAGTAGCTGAACTCCCACATGTGGGAGGATCTGGGCTCTGCAAAAGCTGAGGTCGTAACCTCTGTACAGCTCAGACTGTGGGATTCCTCTTTGGGGAAACTGACCAGCTCAAGGGAGAAGACTTAAAAAAATACTGGCCTTTGGGGTGCTGGAGACATGACTCGGCAGTTAAGAGTGCTTACTGCTCTCACAGAAGACCTGAGTTTGGTTCCTAACACCCACTTCTGGGGGCTCACAACCTGTAACTCCAGTTCCAGGGAATCCGACACATTCTTCTGAACTATGCAGACATCTGCACTCATGTGCGCACACACACACACACACACACACACACACACACACACACACACACACACACGTATAAGTATACATGATTAAAAATAATAAAATTAAGTCTTAAAGAAAGAAACATAATGGCCCTTTAAACCAGTCAGTAAGATCCCGGGATATCTGACTGAACCCCGGGTGGAGAAGCCTCCACCCAAAATGTCTGGGCCTTCTACACAGATCTTTCAGACTCCCTTACAAGGACCGGCCAGCCAAGGACCAAGTGACCTTGCTTCTGCTGTGACAACCAAACCAGCATCTGACAAGAGAAGCAGGAGGTGGGTGATGGAGGCGGCAGAATAATGCAGCAAACCCCACAACGTCCAGGGAAAGAAGGCAGCACACGGCGCCGAGATCAGAAAATGTCCGAGATAGATAGCACTGGAGCATGAGGTGGAAACACACAAGGCTGGTAGAACTAATGCCGAACGGAGCTGGAAATCCTGCCTCCGGGGAACAGGCAGGGCTTTACTCAAACTTATAAAACTGTTAGACATGCTACCCCAGGTTCAAGCATCATTTTGTGAGGGGGACTTTCCAGTTAGCGAAGCCTGCTTAAACATCGGCTCTTCGGCTCTCCGGCTCCTGCCTCCCAGGCAAGCCCACGGCTCTTCTGGGCGTTTGCAGAGGGCTGTGGTCACAGAAGTTGGCTGAAATGCTCACACACTGGCAGGGAGGGATTCACGCCATAGCCTTCGCCCTCCGCTTGTCTGCCATTTGTTTGCGTTTCCGTCTTTCCTACTAAGCTGAGTTCAGCTCTGAAATATTAATTTGGTGCTGGTGCCCACTTCCACCACGTGGGAGTGAGCGGAAGGGGAGTGGAAATTATGCACAACCAATTCAAAAGGCAAACAAACCTTCCTTCCTTCCTTTAGTCAGTGTCTTTCCGTTATTATTAAGTTCGATTTAATTTCACTATTTTATTCTCAATACCGCTGTAATGTGTTTCCCAAGAGCAGATTGCAAAAGAGGAAAGAAAAGAATAAAGGGGTGATTGTAGCACCAGAGGAAGCAATTCTTCCTTTTGTGAGGATCTGAAGAGGTGGCTGCTTTGAAATGGAGCACCTAACAGGGGAACTCTGGATGCTCTGTCACTGCGAGGGAACTGCTATTTATCTACAGGATGAGGCCCGTGTGCAGCCAGGTGCACAACTGTTACTTCCAGAAACTCGGTGTCTAGTCTGGCAGTGACTGAGAGCCCTCCTCCCCAGAGGGTGTAGTTTTTCTCCTCTAATTACTAATGGAATGCGCTCTCCGAGCCAGGGGTGCAGCCTTTGCTTAGGCTGTGCGTTCATTGCCGTCCGCGGCCCCGCATTTTTCACCCATGCCCTTTAGAAAGTGCCTTATGGGGATTCCCATGCCTTTTTTTTCCAGCCTCTGTTTTCTCTAAATCTCCTGCAAATACAGATTGGTGTATTAAAAGAATTTACTCCCTTGGACTGGAATGTAGTGTGCTATTTGACACTGTAAAGTAGGATTGAATTGACCATGTGTCTTAGAGACTTTTTACTAACAGATTTTTTTTGAGTCAGTGGCCCTTCGCTCTATGGAGTCCCGCTCATTCATTTCTTTTTAACCCCTTGCTTTCTGGACCACTACTCTGACTTCTCTACATCTGTTATCTGAGTTCATCTCTCTTGTCTGCACATTTTCTACTGTTCGTCTTTCCTTTTTTTCCTAGAAACTTCTTTTTTTTTTTTTTTTTTTTTTTCTTGGTTTTTCGAGACAGGGTTTCTCTGCATAGTTTCGCGCCTTTCCTGGAGCTCACTTGGTAGCCCAGGCTGGCCTCAAACACACAGCGATCCGCCTGGCTCTGCCTCCCGAGTGCTGGGATTAAAGGCGTGCACCACCACCACCCGGCGAAAACTTCCTTTTTAACGTTTCTTGACAATGTCTTTTCTTGTTTGGTCCCCTCCTCTCTGCGTGCTGCCTCCCACCCGGGCTCTTCATCACCTGCCTGCTCACTAACTACCGAAACAGAGCTTCCTTCCTCTTCCCTTCACGCCTGCCTCCCGTGGCCTGGGGTACCAGAACCTGCCTCATCCAGACCATATCTCTGGTTGATCACTGGTTCCACTCAAGCTTACATACTTCAGCTTAGTGAGCTGCTTCAAATGACATCACTGCCTGTCCTTAATTTTACTTTCTAAAAATTCTTGTTTTTTAATCTTTGTGGGTGTGTTTGTATAGTAAGTGAGTGAGTGTGTGTGTGTGTGTGTGTGTGTGTGTGTGTGTGTGTGTGTGCGGTCCTGTATACACCAGGCTAGCTGGCCCCACATAGTTCTGGCAGTCATCCTATCTCCCCCTCCCATCTCTTACCACAGGAGCATTAGAATCCCAGACACATGGTTTCACACCTGGCTTTATGAGAGTTCTGGGAATTCAAACTCGGTTTTTAATGCTTGCATACCCAGGGCTTTACCACTGAGCAAACCCCGAACTCCCTATTTTTATCCAGGCCAACATCATTTTTTAAGGACCTAGTTATACACACAGAACTGCATTTGTTCTCTTTGGCCTCCGACTTCGGGGCAGGGTAAGGTTCTTGAACCTCTACACCACAGAAGGTTCTGAATTCCCCTCTTCCACTTTGACAGCGGGTCTCAGGACCGCGGCTCCAGCCTCCTTCTAGTCTTATCCTTACCCACCACAAAGATCTTCCATAAAGGTTCGCTTTGATTGAGACATGGTCCTCATTCGAAAGCCTTCGGATGCTCCCTCCGGGGAGCCGTGTAGGAGCGCACAAGTCAGACTTGGAGGCAAGCAAGCTTGGCTTTCTAGCCTGGTCCTCCACACACTCTGCACCTCATGCTGTGCTGAACTCAGCGTGTTCGGTTGTTAAACTCATGGAGTCTGTTTGTCCTCCTTCTCTTCCGTTCACCTAAGTATCCTTCCTGGTTACTTCGGCTTCCACGGCTCTCACTCATCCTATGGTCCCATCTGATTTCCTACACATCCCTCTCCTGATCCCAGCAGACGTTTGCCCCATTTTCTTTCCTCTTCTGCCTTCCAGTGCTGCTAGCATGCTACCTAACCTCTCTACCAGCTCACCAGATAGGCGCCATCAGAAGGTGGGGTGACTCTTGGTCGAGCTGTGACACCTAGGGCAAGGCCACAACTCTTTTCAGCCTGGTGTCCTCACAAGAGGCAGATGAATGTGATGAAGATTTTGGAATCTAGGAGACCCAAATGTGGGCTTCAGCACTAGCATTGAGGTTGACGTCAGTGGTTTTTTTAGGGTTTTTTTTTTGTTGTTGTTGTTGTTGTTGTTTTGTTTTGTTTTAAGTTTTTTGTTTTTGTTTTTTCTTCAAGACCAGGTTTCTGTGTAGCCTTGGCTGTCCTGGAACTCACAGAGATCTGCCTGCATCTGCCCCATGAGAGCTGGGATTAAAGGCGTGTGCCACCACAACCAGCTGGTCGTTTTATCTGTAAAATGTGGATGCGAATAGGGCCTACTTGACTAATACATAATGGAAATGTCTCAGCATGCTGCCTGGTACACAATACATTCATATTAAGTAATGCTCATCTCTAGTTTCTTATTTGTTCCTTCATAAGATTGTTGTGACAAGCGTGTGCAAAGAGAAATCATCCCCTAGCATCAAAGCTCCACAAGCACATTATGATCAGCCATGTGAACGGAACACAGAACACAGCAGAGAGCCAGAGCCCTGGACTCAGCCCCAGTTCCAACACAGTGAGGACACACATATGATTATAAATCCCACTGGGCCAGATGTTTCCACCTTTATCTCTGAATCTTCCAAGGCACCAGACACAGTAGAAAGAGGATTTCAGACAGAGCTGGATGTAAACTCTAGGAATATCAGATTCTTTGCAAGGTACTGCTAGCTAACCATAGCAGGCATCATATAACATGACTGTGAAGTCTCTAGTACTGTATTTGTTCTAAAGTAGCAGCTTAATGCTTGCATTCTCCCAAGTGCCTCACGTGTAATATACACCTAGCGTGTGTTTGGTAAAGCTTTCTGAACTTCAGCAATGCTAAAAGTTTATGTCTAGAATTTGTTGCAGGTGGGTCAGTGGCTCATAGGGCTGTCAGACTGATTCCTGCAGAATCCAGAGCAATCCCTTCAGAGACAAAAACAAAAAAAAAAAACAAAAACAAACACAAACTTTGAAAACCCAGCATCTACAGGGAAGCTGACTTCTGAAAGTAAGATACATGGAGCCAGGCACTGAAGAGCAATCCACTGCCTCAGGCTGGCTCCAAGGCTCTCGCTGTGTGATGACTGGAGAAATGGTAAGCAAGATGTCTTCCCTGTGAAACGTCAAGAAAACAGACTTCCAGGAAAACATGCAGTCACCCCTGCTTACACATAACTGTGCACTCAGAAATTACGGCCACTTGCTGACAATGGCTGCATTCTAAGACTCTTCCCTGTGAGAACTCATCTATCCCCAAACTACCCCAGGAAGTAAGACTGTCACCATTCACTGCCTGTCATTATGAAAATAAGGCTCCGTCCAAGGTCAGACAGTAAGTAGCCAGTCAGATTAGAATCTTGGTTTTAGACCGTTCCTATAACTGTCATGCGAAGGATAAACTTCATGTCATATGTGAGAAAGCAGTAAGCATCCACCCAGCCTGTACGTCTGAATCACCGATGGGTTGATTAATGGGTGCCAATACCCAAGACCCATCATAACCTACTGAATACAAAGAGGGTGGCAGGTGAGACCTGAATGGGTTGGAGGCATCTAGAGAGTCACTTCTACAGCCATCATGACTCTGATGACTCAGGGTTGACCTGGGTCAACCCAGCACATAGCCACAGCCCCTCGAGGTGCAGTTAGTTGTTGGGGCCCACAACCCACATGGGAGACTGGTATGTGCATGGTAAAAGGCCATGCTGGGCACCTTCTGGTGACTGTGTACGCCTCACAGTAGCACTTGTGCTGGGCAGGAAGGCTATGCCAGATCCCTGTAGCAGCCCTACACTGGACTGACTACAGGTGCGAGGTGAGCCTCTGGGGAGCATTGCCAGCTCATGACTGCCCCAGACTGTCTGCCCAGCTTGATAGCTCTAAGCATTTGTCTGTCACTTGGGTTTTTCTTTCTGCTAGGGGGTGGGGAGAAACATTGGAATACCCATTTCTATAGTGTCACGGCTACAGTGGCTAAAAAGAGGCCACGTTAAAGCTAACTGTCAATGTCTTCTCCATTCCCTTCTCTTTGTTCATTCCATCTGCCTGCCCGATGCACAAGGAAAACAGAGGACCTGAATGGCCCTCCAAAGTTACACCCCATTTTAAAGCCAATGAAGGATGTGTTTTCCATCGCTTAGGACAAGTATACATTATAAAGTGCCCGAGCAATTAAACAAATGGTATTTGCAAACATCTGCCACCCAGAACTGTTGACTGTGTTCAAACAAAGCCTCACAGTGTCTTTGGCAGAACAGAGTGAGAAGAGCTGGGTGCCACCGCTGAATGAACTCTCCTGATTACTGTTCTGTGGCCTGAGGGAATTAATTCAAATCCACACGGAGAATTTAATTCCCAACGCGGCAGCTAGTTCCTAAGAACACAGACCAATGAGGACCCGGAGTAAATCTGGCAGTCACAGTAATTCCTGCGGGTTTCATTAACCTCTACTAAACCGCATTCACTATTTTTTGGCCGAATGGCAGAATCCCCAAGTGACAGACTCCAAGGGGACAGCGAGATCTCTGGCTGTGAAGGCTTCTGTCCGGAAGCTCAAGGGAGATCCAATAGTCTCTCCCCAAAGTTGGAAATTCTCAGTTGCATCAATTTCCCCAACATGTGATCTAGAAAAACATACTACTGATGATTAAAAGTGCAGACTGCTCTAAACTCTGGATCCAGTATGTAAGCCCTGAGTGATCTTCATGCCCCCTAAACTGTGATAGCAGGTCTGATTAAGCTTGTTCTCAGGAGCAGAAGAGCTAATGTCTCCAGTAACAATGCTGGGCCCCTAAGTCCTGGGTGGCCGCTCACTCCTAGCAGTGTGGTTTTATGGTTCTGCTGTGAAAACTGAACTTCGCTCACAGCCCCGTTCTTGTGGAAGGACACAGACACTGAAGACACAGGAAGCAGGCTGACTGAAGGTGCTAGACCACTGTCTGCTCCCGGCTCTGGCCATCCAACCAAAGAGCTGGCAAGGAAGCGCTACTTCTTCTTCCTCCAGGTGAACATTCCACAAGTGAGGCTCACGAAACACCTTCCTTGGCCCTGGGAGGATTCCTGGCTTTTTTCTTCTGGAGCTAAGAAAGGAAGTCCTAAGGGGAATTCCAGCTACGTTTGGACTTTCCAGCATAACTGCACTAATTAGCCAAGAAATGAACGGGTATCTCCTCCCAAGGCTGGAGACAGCACAAGGCTAGATGAATAGCTAGTGAGCTTCTGGGGCTTAGAAGTCGATGGCCAGAGGTGCAAGGGGGGTGACAAGCCACTTACATTTCTGTCGTTTCCACGAGAGGGCAGAAGAATTTGCCACGGTTTGGTGGAGACTGGAGGTTGTAGCAGCTTTCTTTCATTGTAGCAAATGCTCAGGTTTTTGTCAATGAACTTACAAAAAGATGGTCCATTTCGGCTCAGTTTTCAAGGTTCTGTTCCATGACTGGCTGGCCCTGTTGCTTTTGGGGAGGCAGCAGCACCTCAGGGTAGAAGTTGGGGACAGGGCAAACTGGCCACTCGATAGAGTCAGGAAGCAGAAGAGGAAGAAGGGCCTGCAGCTCGGACCCCTTCAAAATTTACCCTCCTGTAACCCAAAGGCTTCCATTAAAGCCCATTCCCCAACAGCACCCTCTTGGAGGCCTTTACGGCAATGGTTGTCAGTCTGCAGGTCATGACCCCTTTGAGGGTAGAATGACCCTTTCACAGGGGTCCCCTCAGACCATCTGAATATCACATATTCACATTATGATTCATAACAGTAGCAAATTTACAGTTATGAAGTAGCAACAGAAATAATTTTATGTTTGGGGGTCACTACAACATGAGAAGCTGCATTAAAGGGCTGGAACATTGGGAAGGTCCAGAACCACTGCTTTAGGGGATGTTTAGGTATTTAGAGGGGAGCAGGTAAACAAACAATAAACAGAGAAAGGGGAACGGAAGACAAGCTCTAGAGATGACATTCAAAGTTCACTGTGTGGACTGCCCACAGAATTGATCCACACTTGAAACACAGAACCAATTCAGATAGAGGGAGAGGAAAAAGAACCCCGAGGAAGATGAAGAGAGACTCAGTAAGTTGGGACTGTAACACCAGGCTATATATATCTTGCTTGAAATTATTCCATATGGTGTAAAATAGTGGTTGGGTTTTTTTGGTTTTTTTGGTGGTGGGGTGGTTGATTGTTTGGGTTTTGTTTTTAGGTTATGCCTTGGCCTGAGAGACTCCATTTTCCAATCAAGGTCTGACTCATGTTTAAGGGCTGAAGAGTGCCCTGGGTGGACGTGAATAACAGTCTCCCTCCTTTCCCTCCCCACGCAGCCCAGACCTGAGTGGCATTGCTGGCAGCAGGCAGGGTGCCATACTACCAACTCATTGGGGGGAACCGGGACTGCAGGGCACATGGTCACATGAAAACCATATCAAGAACGAACTGGACACACCACACGGGGAAAAGGCCAGGCAGAGAAAAAGGGTTTACCTCTCTCACCCAGACCCATAACAAAGTAGACACCCACTCTGTGATGGCCCTCCAGCCTGCCATCTGAACACCCAGTGTGTGTCAGAGACTGACAGGCAGCAAACTCCTGACTATGCCAGAGGCTTCACCCAGCTTGGTCTGGACTGCTGACGCAGTGTGGTCAACTGCTACCCAGCCGCCATCCTCTTCACCCATGGGGACCTGGAACCACGGTCCGTCTGTCCGCCTGCTTCTTCATCCGGACCATCTTCTCCTTTCACCTCTGCAGCTGGACTCCGCTCTGCTCATGCAGCTCCTGACTTCAGCTTTGGTTTTAATTTGTCATTAAATGTGTCAACACAGACCCTATTCCCATTTCTAGCTGCTGGCTTCTGAGACTTCTCAACATTCCCTGCCTCTTTAACCCTTTGTAGTCAGTGTGCAGCCTACACAGACATAAACACATTTTTGTGTGATTGTGCTGTCTAGTGAAAGAATTAGCAATTAAGACTGGAATCAAAGAACTTGTGCTGGCCCTGGACAGTGGAACTATGTGGCAAATTGCAAACTACCTTACCTGGTGAATTTTTTATTTAATAAATTTTGACATCATGGAAAGACAAGCACCAACATGACTTCCTATGTTTCTGACATCCCACACTCACAAGCACAAAGCGACATGACATCTTTTGAAGTGAGGTTGTGGATAAAATATTTGGAGACATAATGACGAAAGGTCTCCAAAGCCAGAGGGAATATCCCCATAGACTTAGCCTTAAGCAGGGTAAATCCAGAGAACCCACAGGAAGCCCCCAATAATGAAACTGCTAAAACCTGGGAGAAAAGTGTCATTTCAAAAAACAGTGAAAAGAAACAAAGAGAGCAAAAGAGGAGGAGGAGGAGGAGGAGGAGGAGGAAGAGAAGAAGAAGAAGAAGGGGGAGAAGAAGAAGAAGAAGAAGAAGAAGAAGAAGAAGAAGAAGAAGAAGAAGAAGAAGAAGAAGAAGAAGAAGAAGAAGAAGAAACAGACTTTGTGCCAGAAAATACAGATACTAAAAAACACTAGGATGGCCGGGCGGTGGTGGCGCACGCCTTTAATCCCAGCACTCGGGAGGCAGAGCCAGGCGGATCTCTGTGAGTTCGAGGCCAGCCTGGGCTACCAAGTGAGCTCCAGGAAAAGGCGCAAAGCTACATAGAGAAACCCTGTCTCGAAAAACCAAAAAAAAAAAACAAAAAAAAAAAAAACACTAGGATGAAAGGGCTGGGTAGGAGGAGGACACAATGCAGCAGCCTGGAATTCTGTGTACAGCAGAGGATTCCTCAGAAACAAAGGTGAAAAAAAAAAAGAACCCTTTTCATACAAACAGATGCTACAGGAATTATCAGCAGCAGCCATAAGACTCACAAAATTATAAAAGGAAGTTCTGACAGGAGGAAAAAGACACCACATGCAACTGGATCCAGGAAAAGAACGAAGATCACCAGAAATGGTAAGTATGGGAAAACCTGGAAGATGCTTTTCCTACTTAAAAGATAGCTGGCTAGTGAAAGCAAAAAAGCATGTATCTGGAGGTTTCCACCAGGAGCACCGGCACACGAAGAGCAGAAGACCGGGGAGCCAGACAGCTGCATCCCTCCCCACACAGGGAGCTCAGCGCCCGGGAGGGTGGACCGCAGTCCTAAGAAAAACCATGAAACACTAGAAATCAGCCCGTGCATCAAGAGCAGGGAAGAAATGGGTCAGCAAAGGCACCAACTCCGCCAAAGGCAGGGAAGGGACAGAACAATAGATGGGGTGCCATCGTTCAAATGTCTGTGACACCAGACCCATATTCAAACTTCACCTTTAACACAACAATATAGAGGCAGGGCCTTCAGGAAGCGATCAGACCAGGAACACCTATAAAAGGGTGTGGAAGAGGGAATCCAGGCTCCTGCTCTCGCTCTCCTGTCTTCAGTCACGTGAGAACATAGTTCTTGCATCTGGATGTGAGGGCACAGCCAGAAAGCCCTCAGCAGGCACCAAAACAACCCCCACCTTTCACCCCCAGATTTTATTCTTTATAAGTTGTTCAGTCTAAACTATTTTGTTATAGCGACCACAATGGTGTATGATAGGTGACAAATGGCAAACGATGAGAAAGACAACAGAGTCAAACACAGCCATAATAACCATTATATTAAATGTGAATGTTGCAAGTCCGTTGTTCCAAACCCATGTCCACAGCCCCAGACTCACATCAGCAGATGACATCAGTATGGACTGTGAGTCACGGTCCTCCTGCTCATCTTCATGAAAACTGAAGTAGTGCAGGGAGGTGATGGTTCACACCTTTAATCCCAGCACTCGGGAGGCAGAGGCAGGTGGATCTCTGTGAGTTTGAGGCCAGCCTGGTCTCCAAAGCGAGTTCCAGGAAAGGTGCAAAACCATACAGAGAAACCCTGTCTCGAAAAAAAAAAATTAGACAGTTGTGATTCATATATCTGATATATGTCTCATACTGGGATTTATAAAGAATGTTTACATGAATAGCAGACAAAAAGCACAACTTAATAAATACACCAAAGATGTGAATAAATAATTTTCTTTTTTTTTTTTTCCTCGAGACAAGGTTTCTCTGTGTAATTTTGGTGCCTGTCCTGGATCTCGCTCTGTAGACCAGGCTGGCCTTGAACTCACAGAGATCCACCTGGCTCTACCTCCCGAGTGCTGGGATTAAAGGCGTGCACCACCGCTGCCCAGCACGAATAAACCATTTTCAAAGATGACATGCGAATGGAGCTGGTGAGACACAGCAGTAAAGTGCTTATCTCCCAGCCTGACCATCAAGTTCCACGCCTGGGATTCACATGGTGGACAGAGAACCACCTCCTGCAAGCCATCCTCGGCACCCCACCTGCATGCTGTGCGCACATGCACCTGCACACATACGCACAGACAAATGAATAAACAAGGAAATGAATAAGTGACTGTAGGAAAAACCTTTTAGAGAGAAGATACGCAAATGGTTAACAATCCAATCAACAGGGCTGGGGTGAGGTGCTTACCCAGCGCATGTCTAGGGTTGAGCACCAGCCCTGAAAAGCAAGTTCGGGATAATTCACCACGTAGGAAATCAAAGTTAAAATCACAGGAATACCTCTAAGGTCACTAGAATAGCAGGAATAAAAAGACAATACTGGCATTAGTGTGGGTACAAAAGTTCTTTAACATCCCTGGTAGGCTGATAAAGTGTTACAACCACTTTTGGAGCCAAACTAGTTGGGCAGTCCCTTAAAGATGTAAATGCAAAGCTCAAGACAGAGTTCCCCTGCTATGCAGCTACTGCAGAGCAATAAGACACAGGGCACATGTGGTGGAATCGGTGAGGACAGCATCAGCCACAACCACCCCAGATGAAATCACCAAGTACCCGTGAGCCGCTGGATGGATGGATGGATGGATGGATGGATGGATGGATGGATGGATGGATGGATGGGTGGGTGGGTGGGTGGGTGGGTGGGTGGGTGGATGGATGGATGGATGGATGGATGGATGGATGGATGGATGGATGGATGGATGGATGGGTGGATGGGTGGATGGATGGAATGGCATGGCCGGTCAATGGGACGTGTTCTAGTCAACTAGGGGCATCTGACCCACACATGATGCATTTCATTAAGTAAAAGAAGCCAGACAGAAGAGCCAAGAGAGCATACAACTCCATTTACAGTATCTGCCTAGAAAAGCAAGCCTGTAGAAGCCATCTGGCCAGTGTCCATACCAAGAGTGAGGAAGCTTTCCAGGCTGACTGTTCTGAAACTGGACCCTGGTGATGCTTGAACAGCTACATATTTACAATTTATTTATTTATTTTTATTTTTTAATGTGTATGAGTGTTTTGCCTGCATGTACTGCATGTAAGTGCACCACCACGGGAAGTCCACACAGTGCCCATGGGGGCCAGGAGTGGGAGTTGGATCCCCTGGAATTATAGATGGTTGTGAGCACTAGGCAAGGGTTGGGAACCAAACCCAGATCCTCTGCAAGTGCCCCTAACTGCTGAGCCATCTTTCCAGCCCCTGGAAACAACAACAAAAAATTAAATTAAAAAAATAACACAAACTATGAGAAAGTATAAAGTGTTAAAGTAATTTTATCTAGGATCTACTACCGATACCTTCAACTCAGTAAGGAGACAACCCCATAAAAATGTAGCCAAAAAAATTGAAGACATCTCAAAAAAAAAGATTAGTCAATATGCATGCAGAAGGTTAATGTCACTTGCTATTAGTAAATTCACATTGAAATTAGGTCCATTAACATGGCCCAGGAGTTAACGGTGTTTGCTGCTGAACCTGATGACCCAAGTTCAATCCCCAGTACACAGATGGTGGAAGGAGAGAATGCACCTTTGAATATTGTCCTCTGAAACACACACAGACACTAACAGGGACACACACACAAAGACACGTGCATACACATGTAAGAACACACATGGACACACAAATGCATGTACGCACATACAAATTTAATAAAATTTTTAAAAATCAAAGCCACAATTCACTAAGTTGTCAAGGACTCAAAAAGACAGAGACACCAAGTTTGGGGAGGATGTTAGACAACATCCCACAACTGCTGACAGACTGCAGAATGGTACAAGCCCGCTGGGCAATCGTGGCAGTTTCTTACAAGGTTAAACGCACATTGTTAACGTGCATTCCTACTCTACAGCATTCATCCCCATGAATGAAAATCCACCTTCGCAAAGACATCCATGCTCACGGCGATTTTTCTGATAACAGAAGAACAGCAAAACAAACGTTTACACCAAGTGGATAAGAAACTGAGTTACTCTATGTAGAAAACAATGCGGCAACAAACAGGAGCACGCTGATAGTGGGTGAACTTCAAGAACATTGTTCTGACCTGAAGCTACTAAAAAAATAAAAGGGGGTGGGGCATGCCATGCAATTTTATTTTTGTAAAATTCTGGAACAAGCTAGTTTACTTTAAGTGACACAGAGCAGGCTAGTGTTTCTGTGCCATCAAGGGGCCTAAGGCAATTGACTGTAACCCTATGGATGTTTGTATTTCTAAAGTGCACTGAAACGTGTAAAGTGGATCTTCTGTTGTATATAAACTATGTCTTAATAGGCTTCAAGATGGAATACATAAAATTATAATCTAAACCCCAAATTATATTCATACAAGTTAAAAATGAGTTATAACATGAAACGCTTTCACAAATGGGAAAGAACTAATGATATGACTTTTATGTAAGGATTACAATTATAAAAATGTAGATGAAATGCTTCAGAAATACCTTAATAATAATTACTAGAAAAATTAAATGTATGCTATTTTAATGTCAAAGACACAGGTAACACAGGTCAGACATGGAAAATGAACACAACTGTGTATGTGTGTTGTTTGCTCTGACAGGTTTCTCACCTAACCTGATGCTCACCCTCTCAGCTAGGCTGGCTGCTAGAAAGCTCCCAGGATCTGCCTGCCTCTCCCCCACCAAAGCTGGGCATACAGGCACATAGAGCCATGTCCAGGATTTGAACTCAAGTCCGGTTGGTTTTATATGAAGTGCTCTTATCCACTGAGCCATCTTTCCAGGCCCTACAACACTATTTTGATGGCATACTTTCTCCACTGTTTTTTTTTTTTCTTTCTGTGAATCCTCAGTAGTGAGCAAATTTGAACACAAAACATTTGGATCCAATTCCTTTCATAAAGGAAAACCCAGAGCTCATTGATTTACCCTCAAGTGAAGTATATATCTTATCAAGCTAATCTTGATTTCCCAGATAAACAAAACAGGCAAGCCAAGATCCACCAGCAATACTGATCAATTCCTGAGGATTTCACAAACTTCAACCCAACAGCGAGACAGCAGAAGGAACTACAGCTATTAAGAACAGGCAGAGCCCAGGTGACCCCAAGCTTCAGCACGTCCACAGGCTGCACTGCTCCATTCAGATTCTTCTCCGGCATGGTGACTTCAACCCCTTTATTCCTTGACTTTTGTCCTTTAAAGAAAATCTCCACCATGCATTATTCAACTCTCTCTCTCTCTCTCTCTCTCTCCTTCTTCCTCTCTCTCCTTCTTCCTCTCTCTCATTCTTCTTCCTCCTCCTCTCTCTCTATGTATGTATGTATGTATGTATGTGGTGGTATTGTGTTCCCCAAAATATTGTGCACCCTAATAAACTTATCTGGGGTCAGAGACAGAAGAGCCATTAGATGCAAAGGCTAGAAAATGGTGGCACTCACACCTTTAATCCTAGCACTCCAGAGGTAGAAATCCCTCTGGATCTCTGTGAGTTAAGGACACTTTGGAAACGGCCAGGCATGGTGACACACGCCTTTAATCCCAGAAAGTGAGCCTTTAATCCCAGGGAGTGATGGCAGATAGCAGAAAGGTATATAAGGCGTGAAGACCAGGAACTAGAAGCATTTGGCTGGTTAAGCTTTTAGCTGGTTAAGCTTCAGGCTTTCGAGCAGCACAGTTCAGCTGAGAGCCATTGGGATGAGGACACAGAAGCTTCCAGTCTGAGGAAACAAGACCAGCTGAGAAGTAGGCCAGGTGAGGTTAGCTGTGGCTTGTTCTGTCTCTCTGATCATCCAGCATTTCACCCCAATACCTGCCTCAGGTCTGATTTTATTAATAAGAACTTTGATATTTCATGCTACATATGTGTGTGTGTATGTGTGTATATGGCAGCTTTTTACAGAAAATGACATCAGACTCCTAGCAAATTACTGGATTGGCAAAATGATTTGGGAAGAGATGAAAATAAAGATAAGAAACGAGTTGGAAAAATATTTGCACAAGGTCAGGAGTTGGTGAAGGGGTGGGGTGGAACATGCTAGCTGAAGTGACAATTAGTCTGACCACTGCAAAGACCAACTTCCTAGGAGAAAACTATTCCAGAAAAACAGTTCATCCAAAGCCTCAGGGGTAGAGTGGGGATCTCAGCCATTTTTTCATATTTTGTCCTATAGGGGAGTGTTATTGAGAAAATAATTAAAAGAGAGATGGAGACTTCTTTGAAAGGTTTATGCAAAATTGAAAAGTAATCAAACAATATTTTCCTTCTTTACAAAGAAGTATATATCCATGTGTGGAAATGCTACATTCCAAACTTAGGACAGTATCTACTTATAAGAAGGGAAAAGACTTTTTATGAGAGTCTGAAGGCAAAGCAGACTCCGGAGCACCCCTCTTAGAGTGCCCATCACGTTACCAGAAACTTCCTCATTTGGAAAATGTACAAGGAAAATAAATGACAAAAACTAGCACATTTCATAATACTATCTGAAGCGGATTGTCATTTTTCCACACCAAGGGGCTTTTTCCATGTTGAGAAAATCTGAAAAGCTTTAAACACTTATCAACAAAGTCAGACACCAAGTTATAACAAGCAGATAATCCCTCAAAAAAAATCTGTGTTGGTAGCTTCCAGATTGCAACAAAATATAAAACTGTTCGACTAACTGAAGTATTTGCCCGACAACTAACTACAC
Organism: Peromyscus maniculatus bairdii; assembly: GCF_049852395.1. Classification (NCBI taxonomy): domain Eukaryota; kingdom Metazoa; phylum Chordata; class Mammalia; order Rodentia; family Cricetidae; genus Peromyscus; species Peromyscus maniculatus. The sequence continues at coordinate 103,660,171 of NC_134853.1, forward strand.
AGCTTACCCATTTAGAGAACATGCCATTAACCTGGTGAACACTGCTCACCAAAGAATTACACACCCAGAGTTTCCACATGGACTTAGAAAGCATCCATATCATATTACCCTCAAATATTCATGTTTTGCCAAGAATCATCACATTATGTCTCGGGAACCCATCTAGCTTTAAAGCATTATGAATTTCAGTGCTAAGGATAGCTTTGCAGGCTGAGGTAGACTGACTAGGGAGTCACATGCATGGCCAGAGTGCCATTCGAACGCCTGGATGTGGATACTCTAACTTCCTTGTTCTGGATGTTTTTGGCATTTTTACCAAAAAAAAAAAAAAAAAAAAAAAAAAAAAAAAAAAAAAAAAAAGGTTACTACTTGGTATTTGATCTTGAAGAGAAGGCACTGTTCATTTGTGGACAAGGACTAATTGGAAAAGCACTATACATGAGAGGCCACACAAAGAATGTGCTGTGACTGAGACAAATGTTTTTATAAGTAAGCTGGGATGTCGGTTTTTTTTTCAAGCACATATCCTCTATCCTTCCTCAGTGCTGTTTGCTCAGCTGGATGTCCACAGGGTCCAATTTTCCCTCCAATTGCCCTTGCACGCTAATATAATTGCTGCTCTATGGGTAATTGGTCAGCCTAGAGCAGCATTCGAATGCATTCGTTCATCTGCCCTGTCTGGCAGCTTCCCGGATGACTCTGCTGTCTTAGAGAACTATCATGAATCTTCAGCTCTTGTCTTTATAATAAGGCTAACTAGTGTAGGTTTGTAAGGGAGAGTGTACTTTTAAGTGCTCAAAAGCTACAATATCTTTCAGCAGCCAATGTTTGTTGTCACAATGAAATGCAGAGCAAATGAAATCAAGACTCAAATAAATATTTCCTCTTCTATTGTCTGCCACCTCTCCTCCCCAAACAGTCAAAAGAATTAGATTTGAACTTTTTTTTTAAAAAAAGTAGTAGTGAGCCAGTTTATTTAATAATGCCCTTGATGATGAAAAAAAAAAAAATTCACCATTCACCGTATCGTCTCCATTGAGAGTACATTCTCAACCCCAACAAGATGGGTGATACATAGAAAGCACTCCCTTCGGGTGAATTTGGGAACATGGCTGCTCACTCTTGAGGAAAGCGCTAGTGTTACTGCAGGCTGAGCTGGCCAAATGCCCTCAACACTTGACTAACTGGAGAACTCGGCTTTTTTTGTACCTGGGTAGTGGGGGCATTTTCTCAAATACAAGTGAAGGTTAAAAGGTCCCGGAAAGCTACCAAGGCTAATACTCAAGCTTTCTACACACACCAGAGAGCTCAGCAGCTTCCAGAATTCCTCAATTTCCTCAAAACCATGGTGACACCAGTCAATTTTATCTTATATGATGAACATTCTGAGAGAATAAGACCAATGGATTTTAATGAGTATAAGAAACTATTATGTATGGATTTTGTATGAGTTTATTCAATTCATTCTTTGACAGTTCTTTGACACACATACATAATGCATGCTGACCACTCCCAACCCCCACCCTCTCCCACCTCCCCACTCCTGTTTATCCTCATCCTTCCCTACAAACCTCTTCCTCACATTCAGTTTAACTAGGGGTCACCTGTGTGATGGGGGTTTGGAGCTGTGTATCTGAGCCGGGCAGACTCAGCATGGGGCTCATATCTGAAGTCAATGATTCCCCCTCTCCCCGAATCTACAAATAGTTCAGCACCGAAGAGTAGATACGGCCCCACGGCTCCTCTCCCTTCCATTTCAGATTCTTTTTTTTTTTTTTCCAAAATGTCAGGGTCTCTCTTCATTGTATTTTCTTTTACCTTTTTTCCTGATGTCTTGCTTCAGACTCTTTCATGGTTATTTCCTTCTAACACCTTCCTGATATCTTCCTTCCCTCATTCTTTATTTTTCCCCCAATAGCTTACATAACCCCCTCAAAATCTTGCAAGCAGTATTAAAATTACAATGTGGGTACATTCCATTGTTCAACTGAATGGTTACAATGAGTACAGGTAAGAAAACAACATGTTTCACAATTCCCTGATATGATTAAACATTTTATATATTGCAGGTGAAAAAAACAAATTATTCCCAAAGACCCACACATATTAATGTCTCAGCAATGGGCTATAGATTAACAAAGTGTAAGGAAGGTATCTTTTTCAGCCAGTTTTTAGTAACAGGCTTCATTTCATGGTTACAAAGAAAGGATCAATCAATAATCTTTTAAAAAATCTGAAAAAAAAATCACAATCCTAATCTTTTATATATGTAAGGCAACCACTCATCTCTATTTTAAATCCTTAGGGTGCATTTTTTCTGTCATTATTTTTAAATGCTTTTATCTGTGAGTCTGATTTTTGTCATTTGTGTATATGTGACATCAAGAAGACTGTGCTGTTCTATTGGAAAACCATGAATCGAGCTCATCCCTGTGAGATGCTAATTGTTGGTGGCATTTGAGAGGAACAGTAAGCAACCTTGGAACTCAGACCACAGACTGGCCACTAGCAAAATCATGCCAAATGAGCTTGGAGAGGCAGAGCCCCGAGGACTGCGTACTGAGGACTTAGCCTGTTTACAGATCACAGCTCTACTTGTTATCCTCCTTGTCACAGTGTCCCTCATAACCTCTGAGTTGTATGAAAACTCTTAAGGCTTCTCATTTCATTGGGCAGCGTCACTGGTGCTTAAAATAACATTCCAGATTCTTGACAAGTCTTGTGTGGTGCAGTGCAGGTAATGACAATTTTGAGTTCATGATTACAACTGTTGTATGAATCTGGAGGATGGCATTCCACACTAACTTTGGATCTTACATAGTTTCTTCTCCCTCTTCTGTAATGAGCCTTAGCTGGGGTGATTTTTAGCCCTAACCTGTCACTTTTGCTCGGGATCTTGGGCAGCCTTGATTCTTTGCATTCACTGTTGTTCACATTTGTCTATCTCTATAAACAGATACTTGGACAGCAGTTTGATGCTATGTTAATTAGGTTAGATAATAGTGGTCAGTTTCTTCCTTAGACTTCCCCAGACATAGATTGTTAACCTCTGAGGAGTGGGCCTTAAACACACACAGCAGGCAGTTGGTTACGCTCACAATGGTTGTGCCACCACTGTACAGGTAGGCATATCTTGCCTAGGACACTGGTTTAGTGGTTCACAACTGGGTGAGACCATTGATGCCTCCCTGTCCTACCCCCAGGAGCCTACATGTCACCAACCACTATGAAAACTAACCAGCAGGAGGAAGCAGCTTTCAGCTTAGTTCCAGCTTGCTTTCTCTGTATCTGTAACTGAGGTGCATGGTGCCTTCAGCAATAGTCTTAGCCTCTAGTTCTAGTGAGCAATCCAGACAGACAAGGGCTTCATTCTTTTGGGATCCTCTGGGACCTCCGACCAGCTCCTGTGAAGGTGTCTGGTTGTTTAGTAATCCACTGCTTTTAGAAGCAGGTTTATCAGTTATGTAGGGTAACTTGCTTCAACTTCTTTTTTACTTGAATTGTAACACAATAGGTTTCCACATGGCTTTCTATTTACTGTTACCTTTGGTTAATCCTCCTCACTGCCTCTCTAGCTCCCTACCCCTCCCACCTTCTTCCCTGCTTCAACCTTTCAACCTCAATGTCCCCTCCTCTACTTTCCTTCCCGTGTCTCACGTCTCCCCTATCCAGAACCCCGCCCCACCTTCTGCTTCCTAGTTTCTGGGCCTCCACATGTACTAGAGTTAGAACTAGTCCATGCGAGAGTCTGCATTTGTCCTTCTGGGCCTGGTTTGCCTCAACAGGTGTGCTTTCTTCTTCTTCTTCTCCTCCTCCTCCTCCTCCTAGTTTCTTCCATTTATCCGAACATTTCACTTTTTTTTACAGGTGAATGAAACTACACTGTGCGTATGTACACTTTTGTAATTCGTTAGTTGGTAGGCGGCTAAGTTGTTTCCTCTGCCTACATACCTGGACTACAGCAAAAAGCATCACTGATATGCAGGCATCTCTGGAGTGTGAGTTTTTTGGGTACATACTGTAGATGGGTCATATGGTAGCTTTATTTCTTGCTTTTTGAGAAACTTCCAGACTGATTTCCAAAGTTGCTGCAACAGTTTACATTCTCAACCACGGTATATAAGGCTTCTTCTGTTCCCACATCCACACCAGCATTAGTTGTCATTTGTATTCTTGGTGACTGCCATCATCCCTGGGACACACTTGTGTTTTGTATCATACAAAAGAATAATCAGTTACTTGAAGAAGGTGGTAAAATACCCCTTCCTTCTCCAACTGCATTCTCTGCACAAGGCCAAGTCTCTTCAGACTTCAGGGTAACAAGGTAGCTGATTAAATCATAAAGCAATGTGAAACCAACTTTCTTCTATGAAGGTAGCTATGTTTCACAGAAATACTAAAATTGTTAATTCATGGTGAGCTTATGTTTAAATACATACAATCTAACTTCCCCTCTTGTCATTTTTTTGTGTGTGTCTGTCTGTTTTGTGTGTATGCATGCACAATTGGGCACAGGCAGCTGCAGACGGCAGGAGGGCGTCAGATCCCCAGGAGTTGCCTGATGTGGATGCTGGGAACCAAATTCAGGTCCTCTTCAAGGACAACAAACACTCTTGACTGTGGACCCACCTTTCTAGTCCCCCCTTTAAAGTTAGGGTACAGTAAATATCAATAAAGATAACATGTAAAAAATGACAATATCTGCAATAATTTTTATGAATATTGAGGAGGCCTGAGGCTAAAACATGAAAATTGTTGTAATGTATCCCCACTGAGCATATGCCACTTAGAATTAGAAAAAAAAAAAAATGTGAAAAGAACCAGGTAGAAGTTTTATAGTATCGGAAATTGTCAGAAGGCAATGAGTGCTTTGGTTCACCAAACAACAAAATTTACAGTCTCATCTACAAGTCATGGTAATACAGAGTATTTGTCATAATTGCTTTTCTGTTAAAAAAAAATGTAAGGATATCACAGGATAAAAGTTATTCATTCTTTTATTCCCAAGGTGACCTGACAGGTCACCTGTGTGGCCCTGACCCATTGGTGCTCAGCTCATTCTCACTAATATACTGTGTTCACAGCAAGCAGTGTCTTGAGGCTTGGAGGCTTGTCCATAAAAGCCCTGAAAGTCTGTATAAAGTAGTGTCCTAAGCACACATACATAAGTTTGTAATTCCAAACCTCAGATGTAAAGCAGCATCTGGACTAAAACTACAGTTGACTGTGTGCAAGACAAGCACTTCCGTCCAACAGCATCTAGCATGCTACAGCGACCCTGCGCAGCTGAGTGGAGCAGTCCGATCTCTAGACTGCTTAATCTGCCTGCCTAGGAATTCTGACGCTGAAGTCCACTATGCCCACCTAGTTCTTCCTGACTAGGAGATGAATTCTGTGGCTGTGGTAGAACAGCCTAGGGCCACTAACTTTAAATATTCATCCAAATGGCACAACGCTTGGGAAGGGAGGATTCTTAAAACATGGTAGTTCTAAAATCCAGAATTTGGGTAGATTTTAATAAATAAGGAGGTAAGGGGATAAAAACACTCCTATGTTTTTCAAAAATATTTATTTAAAAATAAGATTTCTAAAAATACAGTACATAGTACATCTCAAGAGAAGTAAAAATTCCACAATTTAAATTAAAAGCAATTTGCAAAGAAAATAGAACATTACATGAATAAAACAAATCACTAAAATAAATTAAAAGCAATGTTGTTCTTAAGGTAGATACACAGTTCGTTTTCCCTCCAAGAAGCAGTGTAGACTTCTCATCTAGACAAATGAGGCCTCTCACAGTTCCCACCTCTCAGCATCCTTCCTCTCCTCGAAGCACTCTTGCTTCTCTTACGCACTCTCCTCCTCATTACACTCGAAATGTTAGTGAAGATTTTCTTAGGGTAAGACAAAGCAAAACAGCAGACAAGGCAGGCAATTGCCCTCAGGCTCACACACAATACAGCTGACTGAAAAGCACACGGCAAGCTTTCAGACAGGGTCTTCCTAGACACTGACAGTAACACCATTATTACAACTCAGGAAGGGTCTTTCATTAGGAATATGTGAGAATTGGGGCTGACATCGAATTTTAGGAGTCTCAAAATGACACAGGTGGTGACTGCATTTGCCAGAGTAATCCCAGGCACAGAGTGTGCTCATCTATCATGGTCCACGAACTCGGTTTTCCCAAGAGCCTCTTCTGTCTTGGGCTCACAACCCATTGATCTGCATACCTCTGATTGGGGTGGAATTTCTTCCTTTTTTACCTTCAGTTGATTTTTTTCTATCTATATTAATTTTTTCTTTGCTTTTTAATAATCACACCAAGACACAGAAAGCAGTGGTAAATTTGTTCCTATCTACAACTTGGGAAAAATTACTACATTCTGCCTTTTGAACAATGGACAAGGAGTAGGATTATTATGGGTCAATCCAGTGGCGACACAACTCACAAGGGACACAGTGCTGCCCTCCCCGCCGCCCTCCCCACCCAGTGCCTGCTTCCTCTCTTATCTGCTCATCTGGACATACTTCATGCACATGAGTTCGTCACCTCTCAAGTTTTAGACTTGATTCTTTTTTCCATTCAGAATTCACTGCCAAACCACATACTGGATCAACATTAAGGAGACACAGACTGAAGCCGATGGAAACAACAGAGCTATGTCAGTGAGACTGTCAACTTTCCCAGCCGCCTGCTCTGTCACTTCCTGGCCTGAGTCCGTCAGTCACTCAGCTTCAGTTTTAAGGAGACATGATGAGTGTCTGTAGAGCTTCTGGGGAAGAACAGGGACGCCAACCACATGCAGCAGTATTACCTCCAGACAAGTCCATCCATAGGACTGTGTTCTGCCAGTCATGTGAAATGAATCACTAAAAAAATCTGTTTGTAAAACAATCTTATTCTAATTTCCATGTAAGCAGCAGCATCCAGACTGCTTCTATTGTAAAGTTCAACTTCTGTTCAAGAAGTTGATGTTTGCTCAAATCAAGGTACTTTTGCATTTCCTATTGGGAAAGTGTGTATATGGTTTATATTTTTTTAAAGTGTCCTTTAATTTCATCTTATTTTCAAAAATAGGCAAATACCTATACCATTCTTTAAGCCATTAAGGATTATACCCACATAGAGAGAAATGCTAAATTCTTGACTTGTAATTAAAAATGGACACATTATTTGCCCTTTCTTTTAGCATTTATGTCTAATAGAATACTTTGCTTATAGAAATAATGTTTTTCTTCTCTGCCAAAGTGAAACCAAGGGGAAAAGGGATTCAATAATTTTAGTAGCTTCAGCTAGTAAAAGACCTTATAAAGTAGCCACACTATATTAAAATACAAAATTAAAACCCACACCACTCTGCATAACAGAATGAAAACTAAGTCTAAATAACTATCATTTTCAACTGACTCTGCCAAGCCAGCACACAGAGAAAGTAAGCTCCATCAACTGTTCACTTCTTCAGACATAGATGTGAGAAGCTAACTTCCAGCCAACCAAAAAGAAAATTAACTCTTTGGTTCAAGAATTAAAACCGTAACTCAAAGCTAAAGTGAATAGCACCAGGATGTTTTAGTTGCCCAGGTTGTAAAACACAAGTTTCAGGCACCAGGAGGTTAAAACACCATCCATCCACACTGGCTCGGACACAAAGCTCACAGTACGCACACAATCTTCTCTCTTAACTGACAGCCTACAAACGATCAGACACCATGCTGAGTGAAATGGGCAAGCAAAGCTACAAAAGGAGATGGTCTGGTTATGGCAGTTCAGGCCACATCTTTACATATAAAGCTTCTGAGATGAAAAATATGTTAATATGTGTGTAATTAGTTAATTATACAGTTGAGCAAGTGTGGGAAGCACTACCAGCACACACATGAGGCAATGAATTAAAAATGCCAACAGAAACGAAGACCGCCAGGGTCTTAAGAACAGCAGAAGACCCCAATCTTTAAAGTGTAAACCATCCTTCATACCTAAACTGTTGATTTTCTCTGGTGACTCAGTGTTCTTTTTTGCCCTAAGAGACTGCTAAAATAGGTTCCAGTTTTCTCAAATGTCGGGCAACCTATGATTTCTCCTCTGTATCACACAGCTGCACTTCCATGTTATTTTAACATGTGCATGTTAAAATCGATGCAGGTTAACATAGCCTACACAATTCTCTAAAATTAAAAACCATCTCTCAAGAGCATCTGGCCAGCTGAAGAGAAAGAGCAATATAAGTGGAGATGAAATAACTCGGAGCAAATGCTTTCCAGAACAAACAACTCTTACAGTAAATGGTGCTAGCCGGGGATGAGGAGATGGCAAGGGGAGTCTCTGGTATCCCAGGCCCAGGCCCAGTCAACTCTTTTGCAGAGAGGCTGATTATTCATGTCCATTCAGCCTTCTCTCCATCCTACTAATGCTCCTACTTTCTTTATCCAATTTTTGGCTATTCACTGCTCATTGGTACCTGAACTCTAGGGTACGTGGGGAGGAAAAACAACAATATAGTAAAAGATATGATAATGACATCAGTAATACCAATGACTCAAGAATGTTAAGCATGAAGCCAAACACAGCAGCATATGACGACTGTAACCCCAGAACTTGGGAGGCGAAGGTAGAAGGATTCTGAGTTCAAAGCCAGTGAAACACTGTCTTCAAATAATAATAATAATTTGTTCCAAATTATCACTAGCAGATAATATTGCCACATCTAAAGAACTGAAAAAAATGTTATTTGGTTTTAACAAAATGGCTTTTAAAAATAAATTTTGTTTAAAAAAAAAAGCAGAAAGATAATGGAAGTGAGAAAAGTCACTTCTTGAAGTTAAACCATCACAAAGGCAGCATAAATGCTAACTATTAGTTCCTACAGTCAATGACAATACTGGGATAAAATACTTCAAGTAAACAGCTTCTAATCTTTCCCCACGTCTGCTATAGAGTATAGTAGAATCTAAGAACAGCTAAACATAACTATGCTAAAATCTGTATGGGTAGGTAAATTCTGAGCATGGTACCTACAACAGAAGGCAACAGATGTGGGTACTGAATCATATACTCACTCATTAGTTAACTGTATGGTCAATAATATTAGCAAGTAGAACACACTAAGTTTATAGGACTTACTAACTACATTTGCCAATACTTGTAATTTTCAAAGCATTAATAGAGGTGGATGAAAGTCTAATGTTTTAACTATTAGTAAATATATAATGTTTGTAATAAATTTCCAATATATCCATGTAGTAGAGTTCATGTCAAAATTTACATAATGAACTTCTATAGTTTAGTGAACTGTAGCTAGGTTATCGGACACGTGACATACAAGAGAACTAACTAGCCAGAGAACAGACAGACAGTCTAGACAAAAATTAGCAAATGTTAATGAATATTAGTGCCATATTAAGCCACTGCAAGACAGGTTGTGATTTTTAGCAATGCATGTAAGAACATTCAAACTACCTATGATCTAACATAGGAAACTATGTGGCTTTCATCTAAATTCATTGGTACTTCCTGTTTGGAAGTGTGCTCATAATTTGGATCTTTGTGATTAGTGTTTAGGATTAACACATCCTTCACACAAAACAGTTACTTGTTTGGAAGTAACTTGAAGTCGATTAAGACTGGTTAGAATGAGCTACCATCCTTACTGGAGCCACCTCTCCGCATTAGGGAGATGGTCCAGTGTTAGCTGAGAGGGCTGCCTCACTTCCTCTACATCTCTCCCTTTCTCCTCCTGGTCTTGAACCAGGGCCTCTTGTGCACCGTCACTGAGGTACACCCAGCCCCTACTTTATTACTATTAAGTAAACTGTCTTCTGAAACAGAGTTACTATGTTAGCTACAATTGTAAATGGCTCTTTCATGTTAACTAAGATAGTTTAAAACAATTTTTAAACAAAATAGTGTTTTTATTTTCATGTAACATCAGCTAGCTTAGTAATTTGAAACAAGTCTGGTTACAAAGTACCAAGACTCTTAAATAGCTCACTTAATGTTTAAGAGACTATGAACTAAGTCCATTGTTGCCTACATTAAACTTATCCAATTAAAGTTTTAAAGATTGTGTGTTTGTGTGTGTGTGTGTGTGTATGTGTGTGTGTGTGTGTGTGTGTGTGTGAGAGAGAGAGAGAGAGAGAGAGAGAGAGAGAGAGAGAGAGAGAGAGAGAGAGAGAGAGAGAGAGAGAGCGCACGCGCACATGATGCTGGGGAGGAGCCTGTGTGCCAAGCATGTTTCTAGAGGTCAGAGCACAACTCTGTGGAGCCAGGTTTGGTTTTGGTTTTTGTTTTTTTCTTCACTTTCACCTTTAAATGGGTTCTGGAAACAATCTGGTCACCAGTCTTGCACAGCAAATGCCTTTCTGTGCTGAGCCACCTTGCAGGCCCATCCCTAATTGTTTGCCAAGTGTAACTGCAGCCCAATAATAATATTTTAACTCCAGAAGCCCAAGAAATGATTCTGCTAATGTAAAATATCATTTAACACACATTTTGCTAAACTTAAATGGGAACTTATAAACAAATACTTCAACATAATATACAGACTGAAAGGCAATCTCACTGCTAGGTGCTTTCCAGCACACCACACATGCAGTCATTCCCAGGGCTATTCAGAGTGACAAGGGAGGCGACTATGGAATCTACAGGCTTAATTGACTGAGAAGGTTTCTTAAAAAGCAAAGAAAAAATAGTATTATTAATCAATTATTAATTATTTAAGGCAATTGAGTCTGTGTATGTGTGAGACCACTCCAATACTGAACTGAAAAATTAAATGTATTTTTTTGATATTCAGTAAAACACATTGGATAACATGGTTGCCACAGCAATTGTAATAAATGTTTTGTTCTGTAATAAAATAGTAATTTTAAAGTAAGTCTTCATAATGATAACAAATTAAATTACCAAAATAAGGTTTAAAGTAAAATATGAAATAGCTTATCCTAATCTAAATTTGTGATTGACAGTAAAGTGTACAAGAATACACATACATGAAGCCAAGCAATTTACCTAGAAGGAGCATCACCAACAGTAACACATTCATTTTCAATTTTCATAAAATTTTACACTTTTCTACATATATTCCCATAAGTGTGTACCTCTGACATGTTCACAGATTGGAGATACAACCCACTAATGGGACAGTGAAAGCCTAGAGCCAGTATAATTACATCAATTAGCCAAAAGAGGGCGCAGAAAGAACATAGGAGCTTAATCCCTAGGAAATGGCCAATAGGCGTTTCTCCAGGAATCCAACAGTGATTACAAACCCCTCGTGGGGTTAGACATACATTTGACAATACTGCATAAGTATATATAGATATACTGCAATATAGATTATGTAAATACATTGACAGTAGCATTTCTGTAGCTCAAACTAGTGCATTAGTTTGTAGTCCAATGACTCAAAGAAACTGTGGAGAGGATCGGGACCCAGGAGAGTAAAGACAAAGGGAAGAGAATGTGCCCTAGAAGTGGTAAACCTAAGAAAACCATACCCACAATCCTCAGTATGGGAAAGAGATCATTCCCATTACCTTGTGTCAGAGCTACTGCTACTCCAGAATATAAGCAAGTCTACAAAGCTCCATACCAGGCCTTTATTTGGCTCTGCTATGGATGCTCCAGGTCTTATGTGAATAGAATATATACAGCTGAAGGCATCAACTTGTATCTCCCTACATTATATATACACCACTTCCTTTTAGAATCTGTCATCAGCCAATTTAGTCAATCAGCTTGCACAAAATCCAACCCCTTTTCTTAAAATAAACACACTAATTTTATGTTTCCTAACCTTTATAAATGTTTCTTATATTAAACTTACTAAATGTCTTAGCACCAATAAATATTTTCATCTGCCACTTCTAAGACTTTAAATAATAAACATAATTAGAACATGAAAATATGGCATTAATATTTCTGAAAAGAGCTTATTCTATTACTTCAGAATATTTTATAAGACATTTACAGTATCTGAAAGAACTAGCCACAGTACAGCTGACTAGCTAACAATAATTATCTCTGTCTCAGCATTTCCCAGCTATGATTCTGTACTTTACAACAACCTTAAGAAAAGTATGTATATGGTTCAGAAGTAGTAGCTTTCTTCACTATTATTTTCAGGGGAAGGATCACTAGCACACACACTTTTCAAACATATGGATTTGCAGTGTTCTAAATGAAAAAATTAAATTATACAAAAATGTCTTCAAATACAAAAAGGCTCCATGTCAAGGACCATCACTACCATGGACCATTCTTCTTTAAGATAATTTCTTGGCATCAGCTATTAATAAAAGGTCTCTAGAGTGATGTAAATCATAACTGGGCAATGGAAATTCAATTTCAACCTGGGTGATTACTGATATATAAAGTTAATGACCTACTTTTAAACTTTGATCTGAGTTGACCAGTATCTATTATATAATATATAAACCATCAATGTGTACAGAGAGATCTACTGGCAGGTAAGTAAAAATATACATACTTTAAAACACAGTATTCCTTTGTATACTGTGTATTACACACCATCCAGTTATATTAGCATTTTAAAACATCTGCATTCTGATATAACTGCACTTGAAGAAGTAACTGGAATTATTGCAAACTTCCTATTCTTTTCAGTCTTTAGAATCCTAGGGGAAAACAGGACTAGATGCCTGACTGGTCACTAATTTTCCCGGGAGCAAACATCCTGTAACAATCACTACCGCAGCGGAAGGGACAGTGAGGTTCTCGTTTCTAATAAGGTAGCAGTTGGCGCATGACTCGTGCACCTTGCTTCGCCTCTGAGGAGCAGGAAAGAAGGAAGGCCCGGAGAGCTGCTCCTAGGCCAGCTGTCCTCTGCTGCTCACCCTACACTGCATGTTAAAAGCCTGCAGCACTGTAAAAGGAAGTAGTAAAAAGCATTGTAACATATTCAAAAAAGAAAATTTACACATAAGAAAGTGTACCAAGTTTTGTAAACCTGAAGAATTAAATTCAAATTTGGTTAGTACTGCTTAAAGGTAAACATTAAACATCTCAAATTTCCTATAAATTAAAATTTAAGATACTGTGAGTACTGAAGGAAATTTATGTACAATTATTTCATCCGAATCACTGCCTTTTGAGTTTAGTAACAAAAGCATTTAAAGAAATCCTAGTGGAAGGCTAATTTGAAAGTAAACATGCTTTTAAAACTTAAATATAGATCTTGTATTAGTCCCACAACAGGATCAAGATCACTATTAAAATAAAGCCTGGGGCACATTATGATGCCTAAGATTGGTGGGTGGATTTTAATTGACTTGAAGACTGTCATAGTTCTATTCTCATAAAACCTGTAACGCATTTCCAGCATGGAGGACCCATCTGTGCCCACCATCCATCTGTTAGACGTGATTGGCAAAGTGGTAGGGAACGCGCAGTGGTTGCCTCTGCCTGAAAGGAATGAACCACAGGATCTTCCAACGAGTGCCAAAAACCTCTGAGAAGGTCTGCTGCCATGGCTTCCGGGGCCGCGATCTACAGAAGACAGCATTATTAGTGAGAGACAGCACTCCCATGGTGCACTTCAGTCAGCTGAAACAATACAGGTTGGCTGGGGATCCATTACTGGACTCTGATGCATTGTGTCCCAGCATCACAAATACAGCTTTTCTTTCAATGTGGCATGCAGCTGAACTTCAGCTCTGGATAGCAGATATTGTATCTGCGTCGTCAATCAACCCAGGGTAACTCTGGAAGCAGAGGAGGAGCTCAGCATAACAGAATGTGTGTCAACAACACAGTAGCAAATCTCTTTTGATGTACTTTTGGGACAAATAATTTAACTTACTTCTGCGAGACAAGAAACAAGAGTGATCAGTACTTATTGTGTTTAAAAACTCTGATGGCTGAAAGACCCCTACTGTAAGACTGGGATACGCCTGTCTAGCTTGGGCCTCAGACGGGGCACCAAGAAAAAGTCATTATTATATTAGTTTCCTACTATTAACATATGCACACAATTCTCAAAGGTTCTAAGTTGTTTTTATTTTTAAGTACGATCACTATAGACTTTATACTTACATTTCTTCACAACAGTTTGACATCTTTTCAATAGATGTTGTATCCTATTAAAAATAGAAAAATTATATTCAGATGTAACAAATTTAGCAATACTTCTGTTTTATGGAATATTTAAGCCTACTCAGAAAATATTCTAAAGATTTAACAAGTTTCTATGTATACATATATCCTGGAGTCCCCTTGGAGAAATCAAATCAATATTACATCATGTCAAAAAACTACTGAACTACAAAAGTGTCAAACACCTCTACAAGAACCATTTCATTCAATTATAACCTCTGAGGACACCTGCTTTCTTAGTAATTCTTTTAAAAGCCTAGTTATTTCCACTCAATTCAACTGTCTGCAAATAAACATTAAAAATGAATGAATATCCAATGATACATAAAAAACCATCAATGAATATAGAACTACCAGGATGCAAAAAGTGCTAGTGACTCTGGGTTTTACAGACTTCTATAAATAACAAAATTCCATAAGGCACTCTATAATTGCTCATGTTACAACACCTTTTAGTATGAAGATTAAAGGTAGTTGATTAATATGCCTTCATTAAAATAAAACATTTCTTTTTTTTCCAACAAACAAACCAAATCTTTACAGCAATACACTCTCTTCTGGGTGTGTGAACAAGGATGTAATTAATGCAGGCACAGAAAGAAAGCATCTCAGCAGAAGACGGTTTCTGAAAATGCTGATGCAATCTGTAATAACAGAGGACCTACCAACTATACTGACCAACTGTTACAATATCCAAATACCCAACAAATAAATTGTACAACCTTATATTTAGGTAAAAATTAAGAGTGTAAGCACACTTTAAAGCAATACAAAGAAAATAATCTTCAAATGTGCAAAAACATTAAATTGTTGCCTTCTCCCTTGACTTGCCCTTACTAACTTGCTCACGTGTCAGACAGTGGAGATAACAATACTAATCAGAACTACTGGAAATACAGAACTTCCTTTAGTGGTGCTAGTCCACAGCCCTCTACGGTTAGGCACGCTAGATGAGCACCCGTGATGACAAACTGTCAGATATGATGAACGAGCAAGCCAGCCTCTGAAGGGAGAAGTGAATCTGGGCCAGGAGACTAGGAACAAACAGTTCATTTACAGTTTCCCGGAGACTTATAGAAAGAGGGCAGATTTACTACAGTTCTATAAGCATCAGCCTTTTTGATTATGCCTTGAAACTGATGATATTTGAAAATAAGCTTCTTTTTGTTATGTTATATAACTTCCTCTCAAAACAATTATTTATTCTAAACACAAACACAGCGTACAAATATATAAGAACATTTCTTGAGAATTTAGAGGAAAGCTGGACTTGAGGTTCACATCTATAAAGGAAGTGGGTAAGGTTATTTTAATAATGTCTGAGGGTGTGGACGTAACGTGAGACTGCAGAGGGAGAGAGAGCAGTCACCACATGCTCGCTCTAGAGCAGGGGTTCTCAACCTTCCTAATGCTGGGACCCTTTAATGCAGTTCCTCATGGTGTGCTGACCCCCAACCATGAAATTATTTTTGTTGCTACTTCATAACTGTAATCTTGCTACTGTTATGAATCATAATATAAATATCTGATATAGAGGATATTGGATATGTGACTCCTGGGAAAAGGATCATGACCCACATGTTGAGAACTTTCTCTAAAGGCATGTGAATACCTGAAATATAGCCACTGACAACACCTTTACACCCGAAAGCTTGTGAGGACAGGAAGGCAGGGTCTGTCTACTGTCACCATTAATCCTGGGGACAACTTTTACTGCACAGAATCTATACTGAGTAATTTACTCATGGTCCTGAAGAGAATCAACTTTAAAGACATCAAATTCAGCTTTCAAATATAGAAACCATTTGAAGGAGTCGGACAACTTTCTAGAACCTACTTCAGGAAATAGACAATAGTCCTTTTTAAACCACCAGGAGTAGATAGCTGCTCTCTTAAAGGGTGAGATGTTTACTCTGTTATAAAAAGGAGTTGGGAGGCTGCCCAAATTAAGCCACTGTGTTCTCTGGAATGACAAGTGCTCACCACTCTCTACCTCTGCATCCAGAATACTGTTAACACAAAGAGCAGAAGTCTGTAGCTGCACACCAGAGCAGTGAGCTCTCACTCTGGGAGGAGCAAGCAGAAGTCAGTCAGACCTCACCACTTACAGGCAGGCCAAATGCTCAAGACTCTGTCGCTACAGGAAAATGCAAACCGTGCTAGCCACAACTGCTAAACCTAGCCTACTCTGTTTTGTTTTATAATGTGGGATTTTTTTTTAAGCATACTGAAAATACTCGACCCTTCTAGCGGCACTCAGGAGGACCAACAAGACCAATATAATACAACATACAGCTTCAGCTAGCTAGCAGATAACCATCCTTTCAGGAATGTGAAAGTCACACAGTTACTGGGAGTTGCTACAATTAGTTCTGAGAAATGTTTATGCCTGGAATGATCTAGTGATCAAAATGTCTAATACTTCAATCGACCTATATAACTAAGCAATACAAAAGAATGCCTCACTATTTTAAAAACTGGAGTTTTGCATTGAAACCCAGCAAGATTTTTAGAGACAGGCATTATCTTCCCTAGTCTCTCTTTCAATACTTTGTCTTTTCTTAATGGCTAATCTTGGCGTAAGAAGGGATCTTTCAGATTCAGTGTAAAATTATGTTAGAAGGTAAGACTGGATCATGCCTGGAATGGAGAGAAAAAAGTTTCTTAGCAGAAGGGAGAAATAGATTTATTGGAAAATTAGAATAGGGTATAGTACAAAAAGCAAGAATTTATCACCATCGGTTTCTTAGTTAACAGGTTAACAGGGCCAAGAACCCGGCCCCTGGGCACAGAAGGCTGAGAGCCGCTCTTTTTGAGTTCATTCTCACCAAGCACCACCACCTGGACACATAAAGTGTTCTGTGGGGAAAAGGATGTACGGGAGAGAGGCCTTATACACACTGAACAACAGAGAAAGAATAAACAGTCTGTCTGGCTCCAATAACTTCAGAGATAGAAGAGTCCTTGTCTTTGGGCCGATTTCATTCTAGAAACAGCTTCCAGAAGGAGTTTCTTAGCATACCAAACATTAAGACCTGATGGAAGTAAAGGTGGCCGCCAGAGAGGGACCCCTGAAGACCGCTCCATATCGCATCCACAATCACCTGAACTCAGTCCTCACCCTAGGTCTCCTCGGCCATCAAGCCTCTATGCTGCACATAGTTACCTAACTTATGACTCTATGCTGACTTAATGTAGCCTTGGAAACACTTTTCAGGGAGGTTTTTTTTTGTATTTCAAGATCACGGACCTGCTCTGTCTCTAAGTTCTCCTAATTTTAAGAGCTTCATTTGATTGCTTACTAGTATATAAATAGCAGTACATTGAATTTTTATGATTTTATTTTTATTTATGAGTTGTGTGTGTATGGTGGGGATGGGGAAGTACGCACATGAATGAAGGTGCTCACGGAGGCCAGAAGAGGGTGCCAGATCCCACAGCTGGAGTTACAGGCGGTTACGAGCCATCCAATGCAAGTGCTCGTACCAAATCTGAGATCTCTGTAAGAGCTGTACACTCTCTGAGCCATCTTTCCCCACCCATTTAACTTTAAAGTCAAAAGCACCTGGCAGGTCAGGGCTGTACAAACGGGCATCTTTGGAATACGTCTGCAGGACTGAACTACCTGGACACACTAGGAACAGCAGAACTCTTTCTCTTTAACTGTTTCTCAGTTTCTCTTAACTGTTTTTAAGTGTTCTCAGGAGAACCCTTCGTTCTCCTGCCCTCCAGGGCTGTCAGGTTACTCACTGGCAACAGGCAGCTCTTCAGCATCCTTTGCTAACAGAGGACCAGCTGCGTCTTTTATTTGAACTGTGAGGTTCACATAAACATTTCATCAGTAACAGGACAAGAGTGCAGAGGCAGAAGGTTTTACATTTGTAGCCACTGAAAATCTCTTTCCAAAGGAATTTCTTTGCTCTTCTTCATCAAACCATCATCTGACTATACAAAACTGGTGAGAAATTAAAACTGTATATCTCAATTTCCAAGTAGGAATGCTTACCTCCCAAGTTTTTGTGAGGTTTAAATAGATCAATATGTATTAAAATTCCTAATAAATCCTCAACAGAGACTGAAAAGTCCTCATTTTTATTGTTTTTAAAGCACTTCCTCATGCTTAAAAAAAAAGTATCTCAATTATATCAGTTACTCAAATTATGTTTACAAGAGCTTCTTCTAATGACAGACAAAATGACCGAGACTATATACGTGTTCCTACAACTAAAGGCGGTTTACAATCCATTCATAAAGTAAAAACTCCAAAGTAATAAACCATTGTTCCTTTATTCATCCTTTTATATAGAGTAACCACAAGTTACATGGCAAGGTTGTTAATAAAGAATCTAATGGTCAGGAGGTCTCCACACACATGCAAAGAAGCCACACGGGCACACATGCAGACACAGAGGGTGACTGTGCACACACACACGTGCAGACACAGAGGGTGACTGTGCACACACACACACGTGCAGACACAGGGTGACTGTACACACACATGTGCAGACACAGAGGGTGACTGTGCACACACACATGTGCAGACACAGAGGGTGATTGTGCATACACACACATGTGCAGACACAGGGTGACTGTGCACACACACACATGTGCAGACACAGAGGGTGACTGTGCATACACACATGTGCAGACACAGAGGGTGACTGTGCATACACACACATGTGCAGACACAGAGGGTGACTGTATACACACACACATGTGCAGACACAGAGGGTGACTGTGCACACACAAACACACGTGCAGACACAGAGGGTGACTGTACACACACACATGTGCAGACACAGGGTGACTGTGCACACACACACATGTGCAGACACAGAGGGTGACTGTGCATACACACATGTGCAGACACAGAGGGTGACTGTGCATACACACACATGTGCAGACACAGAGGGTGACTGTATACACACACACATGTGCAGACACAGAGGGTGACTGTACACACACACATGTGCAGACACAGGGTGACTGTACACACACACATGTGCAGACACAGAGGGTGACTGCACACACATGTACAGACACAGAGGGTGACTGTGCACACACACATGTGCAGACAGAGGGTGACTGTGCATACACACACATGTGCAGACACAGAGGGTGACTGTACACACACGTGCAGACACAGGGTGACTGTACACACACATGTGCAGACACAGAGGGTGACTGTGCACACACACATGTGCAGACACAGGGTGACTGTGCACACACACATGTGCAGACACAGGGTGACTGTGCACACACACACACATGTGCAGACACAGAGGGTGAGTGTGCAAAACGTGTTCTATCAGTAACCTCACAGTTACCAGGAAGCTGAAAGAACTAAAAATCCATGCTTCCAAGTGAAAACCCAAACCTAACTACTTTCACATTTTAACATCAATATTACACTTCTGAAGAGGTTTCTGGTTATCAATAACAGACAAGAGTTGGGGAACTGAAAGAGCCTTGGGACTAGGGCTCGGGAGATCACCAACAAACCAACAGAATGTAAGAGACTCTTGGCTCCCTTTGGCAAAGATAGAAAGTCAATATGCAGAAGAGTCATGCTTCTTCTATTATGTGTACAGTGCTCTGTCTGCCAGAAGAGGGCACCAGATTCCATTATAGATGGCTGTGAGCCACCATGTGGGTGCTGGCAATTGAACTCAGGACCTCTGGAAGAGCAGCCAGTGCTCTTAACCTCTGAGCCATCTCTCCAGCCCCACACATTTCTCGTAACCTCACAGTGCACATGAATTCAGACCATGAGGTGATAAAATCAACTTCTGGGGAAAATGCCTTGTAACAAGTTAACACAAAATGTTTAGCAGCACAGCAACATCAAGTATCTCTACATATAGGGGTCAAGGAGTCTATGCACTAACTATCCTACAAGCATTATCAAAGTTCATTTGAATGTTCAAGCAGTCTATCACACTGAGCAAAGAGAAGTGAGGTACAGAAGCACTTCTGCTCAGAAACACACTTACACAAGTCATTTAACTCCACACATAATTGGGATTACTACAAGAGAAACTAGTCTCTATAACATTCTTTATTATATCCACATACAAAGAAATATACCCAGTGTTAACATAGAGCATGAAAAGCATCTAAGAAACATAATAAACTTTGGCAATATTTTTAGGGTTTTAAGACAACACCGAGGAGATATGCCATATAAATTTACAATTGGAAATGCTGTATTAGAAATACATTTTGTAAACTAGATATAATTTAGAAAGGAAAGCAAAAATGCCAGTGATCTCCCTTTAAAGAAAGACGCGGGCTACAAGAACCCGCACATGTGCAGTGAGTGCCGCGGCAAGCTCAATGCTGAGCACGATGTGCACACAGACTGCACTAACTCAATTCACCGACACACTGACATTTGGCAAAACTCAATTATAAAGATCGACAATTCCAAGCCTACATTTCTGGATACATATTTAAAAGCAAGAAAATCCATTAATTGATTAATAAAATGTTACTTAATAGCTAATCTCCTTTAATCTGATTTAGCATTTTGAACATGAGATACTTTTCATTGCATGAGATTAACTCCAGTTAAATTAAGTCACCATCTTAGTTACAGGCCTATTCTGTGAAGAGACACCACACCCAAGGTAACTCTTAAAAAACAAAGCACTGAATTGGAGCTTGCTTACATTTGCAGAGCAACATGCTAGGGAGCATGGCAGCACACAAGCATTCATGGTGCTGGAGAAGTAGCTGAGAGTTCTATGTCCTGATCCAGAGAGAGACAGAGAGACAGAGACAAAAAAAAAGACTGACTGGGCCAGACATAGGCTTTTGAAAACTCAAAGCGCACCCTCAGTGACGCACTTCCTCTAACAAGGCCACCCCCCCCCCCAGTCCTTCTAATCCTGTCAAAGAGTTCCACTCCCTGGTGACTAATTATTCAAATACATGAACCTATAGGGGCCATTCTACTTCAAACCACCACAGTCACCCATGTACTAATGATTCTTTCTATAAGCAAATGTTGACTACAAATCAAACATGGGTCAGTAGGTAGGTATAAGGAGAAATATTTTATGTAATGATTTTAAAAGTTATCTTTTGTATTCAACTAGAATAGCATCTGTGAGACCAAGGCAACAGTCACTTAGCTCTTACAAAGCTGCAGCTCAAGACATCTTCCTCATCCTACCCTGACCTCACCACACTGAGCAACCAATGCACTGTGTTCCGAAGATGGCGGCAGAGGCTCACACTAGCACACGAACTCCTGTGCCCAGGAGACAGAAATGCTTGTACACAGAATTAAGACAAATTGACTCCTCCGATGTCAACTACATTAATAACAACATCACTGTCTACTTCATTCAGATACAAGAGCAAAAGAGCTAAGTCTCAGTGAGGGCCGCTAAGAGAACCTATTTTCTGAATAAAGGAAACAGCATCAAAGCCAACTGCTTTTGTAAACATGACTTCCAATTCAGTCAGAGCACACAACACATACATTTAAAGCCTAATTTAAATCAAATCTGAAAATAAAGTAAACCCTTAAAATTCTGCTTCAGATTAGTCAGTTTACTAGAAATACCTGATTGTGTTGCGATCCTCTAATTTGGAAATGAAATTATGGGGATGGGGGAGTATTGATTCCAGGTTAAAGAAAACAGTGGGGAAATAATTACTAAACACTGGAACCCTGTTTCTCTGAAACCTTAGGTGAAAGTACAGGAGCCAGGATTTGTTGTACTCATTTCTTGCTTAATAGACCTACATTCAAGCTGTGAAACTCCAACTCTCCATAAGGAAAAGATATTCTTTCTTCCCAAAGAATCTTTTGCATATGGGAGCACAGGGGTGGGAGAGGAAAATGACTTCTGTGGAATGACTGGGACTTACTTCTCCACTGCTCTAATGTGATCTTCAAATCCACCACTAGCTCATGGGGTGTGCTCATGAATCTGTGCATTCAGATATGAGAAAAGGGATCCAGAGATGAAGCCTATAGGCAAGCTTAGTTTAATAAAAAATAGAACAGAACAAGTATTTATGAAGAAGGGAAGCATAGTCTATATTTTTAACTTCAATGTTTTAAATGTTATTTTGTACAGATGCTAATAATTCCTTAGATTTAAAAGTCACACTCCGAAGAAGACATGACAACTGTAAACAGCTAAGCCTCTCTGAATCAGCAAGGAGAGGAGTACCTTCTGAAACCATTACCCATTTAATCCAGTAAAGAGCAGGGCTTGATGCTCACCATGACAACCCAGGGAAGTGGACTTACAATGTCCTGTAATGTCTTTCCTTCTCTGTGTGGTGTTTGTGTGAATGTGTGCATGTGTGCACACTCATGTAAAGGTCAGAGATGGATACCAGGGACCTTTCGCAGTCACTCTCCACTTTGGTTTTGAGGCAGGTGCTCTCAGTGAACCTAGAGCTCACTAACTCAGTTAGACTGGATGGCCAATGAATTCCAGGGCTCCACCTGCTTCCCTCTTCCAACACAAGGGCTACAGATGTGTGCTGCCCCACCTGGCTTTTATTTAGGGTTCTGAGAACCCAAACTCTGGTCCTCACACTTGGGCTACTGAATGAGCTATCTCCTCAACGCAACTCAGAACAATTTCCATTATAACCATTTGCATTTGCAAGCAAGGACAGGGTTAAATACCAGACTGACAAAATCTATTCCCTCCCTCTCAGCACTTGCATCTGTTTCTGAATGTTTCATAGTTGCTGTATTTTTGTGTGGTTTCTACTCAGTTTAGAAATGACCTATCGGAACTCAATTTCCCTGCTTAATACAATATTTAAAAATATATATACAATCTGAAAATAATTATTAACATGTCACACTGTGATAGTATCAGGCGAGAACCAAGCAAGTAACAAATAGCTCACTTATTATGTTCAACTCAGAATGCTCAAACTTTATAGTGGAGGCCCTTTACAAAGCTTGAAATAGTTGCCATCAAAGTATAGTGTTGGAAGTTAATGGGGATTCACAAGGGGAAGGAAGTTGCTACTCAGCCACAAGCCCCTGCCAGCCCTCAGGAGTGATGGGCACTTTTAGCTGAATGTTTCCACATGTCCACTCCTAACTATTAATAGTAAGAACAGGGATCAGAAAATTTCTGTTTGAGGGATTTAAATATCCACTACAAATTCTGGCAAATTCAAAGTTGGAAATTAAGCAATGTACATAACTTGTTGATATGTCTTCTGAATTAGAAGCTCATCATTAAGTACTCATGAATGGGCATAACAGCAGAGAACAGAATTTTAGGGAAATAATCTTATCCTCAGCACTGTTCCTCATAGCCATGTCACTTAGTATCACTACCAAAGGGTATTAGGAATATTTACATGCAATGGTTAAAAAAAAATAAAAAATAAAAAAGATTAAAACAGACATGTCACAAAGCCCCATGGAATGTCAGTAAGCATATAGTGTTCAACACCATCATCAGAGAAACGCAAATGGAAAAAAGTACTATTCCAAACCACCAAAATAGCTACAATTACCAAGACTGTCATCAAGAGATGGCAATGATATGGAGCAACAGAAATTCTCATGCACTGTTGGAGGAATGCGCCTCACTTGACAAAAGGTCCAACAGTAGGGGTGCGAGGGGCAGGGGGAAGATGGGCTTCATGTGACCCAGTATTTCACTTCTGGAACAAGTTTACTATTGCAGAAAGAAACTCTACACCCCTATCTGTCATCTTCAGTCTCCAAACCCTATGCAATCAGTATGCCATTTCTTCCTCTAGGTATCTATTCTTCATATCCCATACAAATAGATTTGCTGAAGTATGTGATCTTTAAGTCCACCTGTCTTCAAGGTTATATGTGTGGTATCATGTACCAGCACTTCATTCTTTTCATATTCTCATGGACAAATCACAATTCTGGCATCTATATAACCAACAGTGTTGGACGTCCTCCTGTCTAGGGCTCCTCAGAATAAAGCTGCTGTGTATACACATGCCCATCTTTATCCTGGATATGGAAATGGAACTGCTGAGTCTAAAGAAGAACTCTGTGCTTCTCTGTTTAAGGAACTATGGAGCTGCTCTTTGCAACACTGCACAATGTCATACTGCATCAGTGTGTGAGGACCAACTGAGTTCTAAGTCCACTCACACTGCCTTGAATAGAAGCACAAAAGTTTGTCATTTTGTTGAAGTCCAACCATTTTTCTCTGGTAGTTTTCACTTTGGGTGCTCTAAGATTATCGGTTATGTTTTCTTCTGAGAGTTATTTTCTAGCTTCTACACTTCAGCACTACAATCCATTCTGAGATAACTTTTTCCTTATACCATGAAGCATAGAGACTATCTTATTCTTTTGCATGTAAATATCTAGCGGTCCCAGAATCATTTGTTGAAGACTAATCTTTTCTGTACTGAACAGTCTTGGCATATTTTTTTTAATCAAAAATCTATTGGCTATACATATATACTCTGCTGGCCCTCCATTTTCATGAGTTCTGTATTTGTGGATTTAACTAACCATGGGCTAAGAATACCAGGAAGAAACTTTACCCACAGTGAACATGCAGAGACTTGTCTAGACATCCTACCCTAAACAACTTGCACAGGATAGCAACAATTTATATAACATTGGTATTGTAGTAGGTATTATAAAGGATAGAGGGAGATGTATGTGCAAATACTATGCTATTCCAATATGGGATATTAGCACCTACTGCAGATTTGGTATCCACAGGGCATTCTGAAACCAATTCTCTACAGATAGCAAGGGACTGTATAGTTCTCAATTCTAGTTCATGTACATATATGTCCATCCTCAGGTCAGTACCACAATTCTTGAATACTGTTGCTTAATGGTAGGCTTTAAGGTTTTCTTTCCTTACTTTATGCATTATATGCTGGTAAGCACTTAAATGACCATATGCAATATAGATGTTAAACATAATGCAATGTTGCAGCCCCTCTGAGCATGTTTACATACATTCAAATGCACAGCTTGTACAAGGTTATTTTGACAAGGTTGGTCAAAAGGAATGTACATCTTAAATTTTGAGAGGCATTGACAATTCACCTTCCAACAAGGTTAAGTCAAATTATACTCCTTCCAATAATATTTAAGAAGCCCACGTGACCTACTTTTCTCCAATAGAGAGTATTCTTTTTTCAATCCCTACAATTTTTCTGATTTTCCAATCTCTTTTGTCATGATAAAAGGATGTGAATATTGTTCTTCTAAAACATGACTGATACCATAGCAAGTACACCAGTCTTCTCTCTCATTACTTCTCTAACTACACTCTCTAACTGACCTAAGAAACACATGTAATAAATGCACCCATGAAAAGAACAGTACCTGACACTGTCAAGTGGTTGATGGAATGTTCCAATTACGTGGTATGAAAAATGACTGCATCCAATGTAGAGGAATGTCAGAGTAGACTTGACATTCCTTCAAGACTTTTTTCCATATCAAATATAAAAGGAGGAGCTGTCAGTCTTTTAGACATACTAAACAGTGATAATGACTTATTAATTTAGTTTGCCCATCAATAAATCAATTAGGACATCGAAAGAATGGTTTAATTACTAGTAAAATGTTTGTCTTCACAATCGGGGAATTTATCTTAAACTATTTAAAGGAAAACATAATGTTGAAATAGTGTTATTTGTAACACAGGAAAACAAAATGATCAGTGTGGTATAAAAGGAAGATTAGAAAAAATTAGTACACACTAAATGCTAATAATAGAAAAAAAGTATATGTCATTATTAAGACTATAAACACAAGGTCTGCTGTCATATAAAAAATACTCTGCTAATTTTTAAGAGGGATGCAAAATTTTATGTATACTTTATACATAATTAATAGTTGCAGGTAATATTCTCTTCTAACTTGTAAACTTCACATAACTTTTTAGTTATTACATCATCATTTAGTTATAACCACAATCACATCATCTGTTCATACATGTCAGTTTACATAAAAAATATACTTACTGTGATGATGCCAATCAGTTGTGTATAAAAGAGTCCTGTTATTCCAACTAACATAGTAATGCCCATAAAGGCAGCTAGTCTCATGATAGCCAGCTCATGCCGAACAACAAAGAGGTCCTACAAAGAGAAAGAAAGTCTTAAAAATGACTTGCAGAACTGCCTACAGTTGAAGTCATAACCAATATGTCATGCCTAAGTATTCCCCTTCCCACTTTAAAGAAACCACCTCCTCCTGTTCCATGTCATCAACACACAAATATTAGAAATTTTCAAAAATAACTTTAGAACTTACAACAAGAAAGTTGAACACTATAGGAGTTCACTACTGTATTGTATCTTTAAATAACAATCTCTCTCAATACCAGGGTTATAAGCTACTTTTTTTTTTAAACATTGTGGCAGAAAACAAAAATCAGAAAAGGTATGGCATGTTTGGTCCACAGCGGAAAGTTTGTTATTACACTGCCAAAATTTTGGAATGTACAGACATGATTTATAATATTAAAATTCAAGTGACCCAAATCCCTAATAATTGTCAAATTTAACCCCAATGAGGGAGAAACCTGCATAACAGTACATGGGACAGCCTCTTCAAGCGCACTCCATTCATTCTTCCATTTAGTCAGCCCTGTGACACACATGATAAGCAATAATGACTTGCCTTACACACTCCAGAACTACACTGGTACAACTCCCAAACATGCCACGCTGTACTACTGAAGGTGTGGGCACAGAGAACGGCAGAGATGGAAAGGAACATGGCGGGGAATAGGAACTGTGATAAGGCAGAGGTCATTTGGTCATTTCCAGGGAATGGAACTGAGGATTCTTAAAGTGAACTGCGTTCTAAGGACAGAAAAACAAAAAACACTTTACTTGTCATCATGGTTCCTGAACTTATCAGAGGGCGTCCAAGAATTAGGATTCTCCAGGAGCCTGTTGCTGTTAAACTTGGAAGTAAAACAGCCAGTTCTTAGATACAACAGGTGGAGGGAAAGATGCCCCAATACAACCATTGTGTGCTTATGGTCTTTTCCTTAAAAATGACTGCCCCATCCCCATGAGAACCAGCCTATCACTGAAAGATTTGGGTTGTTTTGTTTTCTAAGAAAAGAAATAAATCTGATCCCATCTGACATATCTAACATAGAGACTTGAGTTTTCAAAATGACTAAATACCCACCTTTATATGCAGAGATTAATGCTGATATGAAAATTCATTTTATAACAAAATACATTTTATTTTAATCTTAAAAATCTTTATAGCTGTATTATTTTTTCTGCATATTTGGGCCTTTTGTTTATTGTAGCTGGAGTTTTCTCTCTGGGTCCCAACAAGCCCTGGCAGTCAGACAGCCCACTTATAAAATAAACACACAGATGCTTATATTATTTAAACTGTTTGGCCTAATGGCTCAGGCTTCTTGCTAGCTGTTCTTATATCTTAAATTAACCATTTCTATTAGTCTATAAGTTGCCACATTGTTCGTGGCTTACCAGTACCTTACATCTCGCTTGTCATGGCGGCGGCTGGTACTGTCTCTCTACCTCAGCCTTCCACCTCCCAGAATTCTTCTCCTCCTTGTCCCGCCTATACTATCCTTCCTGCCTGGCTACTGGCCAATCAGCTCTTTATTTGTTATCCAATCAGAGCAACACATTCACAGCATAGAGAACATCCCACAGCAGTTTATTAATTCCAAAATATAGTTGGAGTGTTTAGAAGTTTATTATGTAACCCCTCTCCTCCTACAATCTTTGAAGGAACATAAATTCTTTCAGTCTCATTACATTCTAATGAAAATTTATATCTAAAGGGAAACTCACAATTTATACCTCTCTAGTGACTATCAATGAATGCCCAGAATCAAACATTACATTTTGTATATATGTATATACGTGCAACTTTGTTATCATTGAACAAATGCGACCAGCACCTGATTTCCAAGCAGACAGTGAATACTTAAGAAAAATGGTCTTGTTTGTCTTTCCATATTTTATCAGTAGGATTTCTAAAAAGGATGGTGCAATTCATAAGAAATGGGGTAACACATTTTCTTGTTAAATTCATAACTGAATGCAGCCCTGCAGTGTTTGGTAGCATTAAGACAGTGGCAACAGTGCTCCCAGGTTTTAACCATTTAAACTCAAGGAGACTGACAGTCTCCAATGAGAGAGCTGCTGTGTCTCCCATGTGAAATGCTACTCTATTTAGAACTCGACACCACAGAAACAGTCTCATGGAGACGTGCACAGCCATCCTGTTATTACAGCACATGCTCAGGGCTTGTACAAGGTTTCTATGTTCCATCTGTCAAGACAGAAAAGGAATCCACTGACACAAAGAACTGACAACTGTTAGATTATCTTGTTTTTGTCTACCAATATCTGTAAATGTTCTACAGACAACATCCCAGCAGTAAGTCAGTACACATGAACAAAGAAGCTAGATTACCTTCACACTAGCATTAATAGTTTATTTTTTCATATTGATCTTAACCCCACATTCTTCTTTGTTATATTTATCAAAATTTCATAAACTAAATACATATTTCATCAGTATTCTCCATTCTTCAGGGAGCATAACAAATAAGTGACCTTGTACATGATAAGAAAATGAAGATCATTAAGGCCTCAAGTATTGTAATGGCAATACACAGCTGAAGGAGTCAAATTACCTTTAAGGATGATTATACAAAAAAAAAAATGTTTTTTAATTATAAGATTTAGAAATATCCAAAGATACTTGCAATCAAATCTTCTTGGTTTTGTTTTGTTTTTGTTCTTTTTGTTTGTTTGTTTGTTTTTTGGTTTTGGTTTTGGTTTTTTGCCAAAAGCCTAGGCAAAGAATTGTGTGGCACAATTCTATGACAGACACTATTAGACATCCACCAGGTGGGATAGCAGTAATGTATCTTGCTAGCAGAAGAGTCTGGATGGCCACTGCACATTATTTATTTCCCTCTTAGGAATACTGGCAGCAAGTCCTTTGTTTCAATTCTCCCTCCTCGTCCCCTTCTGTTACCCCTGCTCTCATATCATTAAATGTAGTTTGTATAATTTTGACCTTCACATAAAAATAACTATAAAAGAATCAATCAGAAGTTAATTTGAATCTACTTCATCTAAAAATAATTTTAAAAGCATAATTTTAGAACTGAAGTGGCATTCCACAAATGATTAGCTGTGTAACTCCTACTTTAACACTACAAACTATTTACTTAAAAATACGGATTTTCCCTCTCATAGACAGTAATTACCGTCTACAATATCTAGTAGGCAGTGGGTATACATTTTTTAAAAATTAAACTATATGACATTTTTATAAGATAGAATGAGCAGTTTTTATGTTAGATAAAAATATTAAATGCAGGCTGCCTCAAAGGAAAAAAAAAGAAATCATCAATGTATGAATCTATTGACTTGTCATTCTTTTAATAGCAAATTTTGTACTGTGATAGTATAGTTCAAATCTATACTTACATCTTTTAAAATGCCAGGATAAAATTGCCTGGAAACCTTCTGGATGCACCAGGCACGGTGGCATTTACCTACAATGCTTGCACTTGGGGTGGAGGCAGGGGAACCAGAAGTTTAAGGTCGCCCTGGGCTACATAGCAAGTTTGAGGGCAGCTGAGGCTACGTGAGACCCTGTCCCTCCCAACCCTGGAAACAAAGCTCTTTGAGAGGAAACAGAAGCCGTATTTGCAGGCTCATGCTTGCTACGCCAGAAGTGTCGGCCCAATCACCTTGTCAGACCTGTGAACAGATAAGCACAGAGTCTCCGCCACCTTACCAGTCTCAGGGACACTCCAAAAGATGTTTCCCACTATTCCAAGTATACACAAGTCAGAATTACCCAATCTAAGATAAAAGTTGGAAAATACATGACTGATGAAAGATTTATGCCCCAGATATAACTTAAGAACATTTACTCTAAATACAGTGATACCTTCCTTCATATTTCATTAAAAATCTGCAGTTTTCTTTTGTTTCAGTAATACACTAAGTGACTAAAAATCTGCTGATGAAACTCTTATAAATAAGTATGTGTAACAGTCACATACAGACCTTGGCCAAAGATTAAAGTTCATCTTCTTCAATATTCATTTAATTTAATTAGAATAGTAAATGATCTTACCAACAATGGGTTTGTTAAATCCTATAATAATTTTTATCCCAATAATTAAAGTAAGACATCAGTTTCAAGAGTTTTAAGAAAAACCCAACATTACACTGTCATGAAAAAGTTAAACAAATTCAGTGCCTAACATTTTAAAGGCTTTTCTAGACTTAAAGCTTATACACTTTACACATTTTCCCAAACTGATTATTTCATCCTATTTGTTTAAAAACTGAGCCTGTTACTCAAGTTTCTGAAAATTTCTAGACACCCATTTATTATTTTCTTACACTAATTGCGATCTTTGGAATTTTTTAACTTAAGATTTATTTATTTTACATCATGTACCTGAGTCTTTTGCCTGCATCCTTGTATGTACACCAAATGTGTGCCTGGTGCCCAGGGAGCCCAGGGGAAGGTGGTCAGATCCCTGACAACATCGGCTACAGATAATTCTGAGCCACTAGAGGAGTGCTGGGAACTGAGCCTGGATCCGGCAAGAGCAGCAAGTGCTCTTATACACTAAGCCATCTATCCAGTCCCTGGAATCTTTAAACTACTGTTTTCAATGAGGATAAATCATATAAATTCTTTTTTTTTTTTTTTTTTTTTTTAGCTCATGGGCTGTCCTTAGCAGAAGGCCTACAATATAAATCAGTTTAAGAAAGAAATCCTATTTGGGGCATCAATTCATGTTGAACTATGCCATTATACTCCTATACCTTCCTTCCCTCAACAACGGGTATGTTCAAGTATTTCCCAAACTTCACGAGTAGCCAGGAAAGGTGGTATCCTGAAGGTAAATATCGAGATGAAGCACGGGGCGGGGAGCGCAGTCCAGTGCGGAAGGGCTTGTCGATCATGCACAGAACTTAGGCTCACTCCCCAACACTACAGGGGGAAATGAGACTCTTTTTTTAAAGCATGAAGTTACTGTAAGAAAAAGAAAAACCAGGGATAACTGCAAAGAAACTAAAATAATCCATTTCAGAAAGAGGTCTCCTAGAAACAGAAAATAAAAAATGGAAAATTAGATTCCCAAATGGTTCATTACCCAGAATTTGCAAACAGCCTGCTTTCTCTCAATTTTCTTTTTCAAGAGTTATTCATAATCTACCAGCTTCTCACCAACACTGGTCAAGTGCCATTCACAGGCAATTCTATTCTTTTAAGTGAATAAACACCTTCATCTTCAAAACTAACAGGCACCTGAGAGTTGGTAACACTTTGTTTCCCAGCCTAGAAGACCAGCTTTCAGCTTTGGATCTAAAAGGAGAAAAGACACTCTGCTGCCACCTATCTACCTGAAAGGGGATCCAATCCAGAAAAGCAGGTAGACACTCTGCACTTCTCTCGGGACAAAAGCAAAAGATTCAAGTCAAGCACACACTTGCTGCACAAAGGATGCCCAGCACTCATTAACTCCAAAGGGCCTGGACCTCTTATCTCACATCTCAAGTAATCAGGGGACAGAAGGTGGATGAAAGAGGGCTGACACTATCTGGCCAGCTGTCCATACATTCTCAACAGCAGGACACAGGTTTTTATTGGTCATAGGAAAAATGAAAAGGGTATGAAGAAGGTCCTACAAAAAAATACATACATATGGACTAGAATTACTGTTAAGGTCAACGTGGTAATGGTGACTTCCCTACTGAAATTAGTGGTAATGCTTTACAATGTCATCTTCAAAAGGACTTCTATAAAAAACAGTGTACTATTACTTAGCCCAACAATACTTGCTACAGTCAGTATTTTATAGCAGATTTAACCCCAAAGTTGACCATTCCACTAAGCCTCTTGTAGTTTTCTTGTCTCACACTGTTTTTCTTCTTTCTGTTTTGCTAATCTCTTTCTCACTATAAAGTCTGTCCACAGCCCAACAGTACTCAAACCTTAGGGCCACATGCATTTAAAACTCTACAGAACTCTATTTATATAGATTAGGGCATCTTGGTGTTGCACAATTAGGCTGAAGAAGGATGCCCCAACATTGCAGAGGAACTTTGGGTGACTGTCCAGGCAGTCAGCTTTCTCTGTCATTCTAGATTTTTAGAAGTTGCTTACAATGCTCTTCCTGTTTACTTAGGTAATATTATATCCTTCTGGGGTCTTTGGTGTAGTTGAAGACTAGATAGTTATAATTATAATTTGCCTTGGTTATGATAAAAAGATAAATTAGATATGAAACCTTAGACTTACAAATATAGGATAGATGGAATATTTTCTTTAATTTTGCAACATACAAATAAACCATATAACTGTAATTCCTGTTTGATAACTTTTCTATTATGTATAATTTTACTATGTTAAAGTTAAAAACTCTCCTTTTTGATGAGACAGAAAAGGGGAAGTGCTGTGGGGGTGTCTTTATGTACGCTATGAATATGTGTTGCTATGACTGATTAATAAAGAAGTTGCTCTGGCCTATGGCGAGTGAGGTTATAGCCAGGCAGGAAATCCAAAGAGAGATAGAAAGTAGAAAGACAGAGGCAGAGGAGATAACAGCTACTGTCCAAGGAGAAGCAAGATTCCAGCAGACTGGTAAGCCATGGCCATGTGGCAACTTACGGATCAACAGAAATGGGTTAAGTTATAAGAGCTAGCTAGCAAGAAGCCTGCCATAGGCCATACAGTTTGTAAATAATATTAAGCCTCTGAATGATTATTTTATAAGCAGCTGTGGGACCACAGGGATGGGTGGGACTGGAGAAACTTTTGACTATAGACAATGGAAATAATTTTTAACTGAAAGCAATTGTTCATCTGTGCTAACCTGTGCTAACCAATAAACCCTTCAAAATGGAAGAAATGAAGATACTTTCAGGATTATAACTGGGATAATTTGTCCTAGGAGAGTTGAAGTAAAGTAGTTCATACTGAGATTGACTATGTCAAATTCATGACAATCCTGACTCAGACTCCCAAGCCTGAGATCATATGAATAGACTGTCAGCCCTAGCTCAGAAAACATGTCTAAATAAGAACATGCAAGAGATTCCTCCATGGCATGTGACATGATCTTGGAAAGAATATTTCTAAGTTGCCATTCCATCACTTCTAACAGGAAGGTGAGCACAGGAAAAAAAAGATAAACTATTAAGCAATCCACTTAATGCCAATGTGCTTGAAAAAGCTTAGGCTACAAGAAAAATGCTGTTCAACATTACTAAGCATAAACAACGGTAATATTCCTAGAGTTACTCTTACCAAAATAGCTTTACTATAATCAACGTTTTTGATAACTTGATTGTCATCTATTAATACTAAGATATTATTACTATTAAAAAAAAACCTGCATTATTCTTATCTGAGTTTCAAAAAACATAGCTTTGCATATTTTTTCCCTAGTATTTTTAATCTCTTGATATATTTTATACTGTTAATCTTTCTTCTAACATTCAGTATGTATGTACAAAAACACAGTACATGTATGAAAATACATTCAAATGCCACCTACAACCAGTTTCTCTACTTTAAAACATAATTCTTCCTCTAATTGACATTAATTTACCCAAAGTTCCTATCTTTCAAATTATTTGTGTGTGCACGCAAGTGTGCATGTTCACATGTGTGCAGGTCCATGTTCATGTAGGATGATACAGAGGACAACTTTAGGTATCATTGGGAAGGCCATATACCCACTTTGAGGCAGGGTCCCTCACTGGCCTAAAGCCTACCAATTAGGCTAGACCACTGGTCACAAGCTCCAGGCCCTCCTGTCCCCAACCCCAGCTCTGGGATTACAGTTGTGCAGCCACACAGGGCCACGAGGACTCTGCTCACTAAGCCATGTCCCATCTCCCTAATATTCAAGGAAAAGAATTCGTGCAATTTCAAATTTCTAAAGCTTCTACATAAGTATGATTGTGTCATTCTCTTTATTACTGGAATTTTTTCTGTCTGTCACCAAACCCCCAACAATCATTGTTCAATGATTTGTAATTTTTTCATAAAAATGAATAGGCTAAAGAAAATATTCTCTGCTTCTGAGAGTTTTAGTAAAGCCAATGTAATATAAGCTAAACATCCACTATTTACCAGGCATTTTTACATATATCATATTTTTTTCTTAGTTGCTTTAGTTTTTTGAGATAAGGTCTTATATAACCCAGGCTACCCTCAAAGTTACTATGTAGCTGAGGCTGACCCTCAATAGCTGATGCTCCTGCAATCAGCCTCCAAAATTCTAGGATTACAGACAAAATCCACCATGCCTGGCTGTATATGTTTATTAACTTATTTAGTTTCATTACTAGTCACACTTTTCAGAAAACAAAATTACAGATCAGAGGGGTTAAAGGTTATGCACATAAGAGAAGTTCAGCGTCTGAACCCAGAGTATCTGTTTTCAAAGTGACCCTTCCACTACTGTAGTCAGCAAGCTTAATATAGAGAGCCAGGTCTTTAATATTTCTGAGTTTTGCGAGCCATGCAGTCTGCCACCACCATTCAACTTGGTTGTAGCACAAAAGCAGTCACAGCCTATGCATGGAAACATGAGAATAGCTGTTTTGTTCCCCAGTAAAACCTACTAACAAAGTCAGCTAAATATGGAGATCCACTTAACCTGCAGAGGCAGAGGCTGCTGACCTCCGCTCTGCCCTGCAAGGTGGCCTCTCTTCATGATCTTTCCTCTCCACCGACTCCTCTTACATCTTTTCCCTCTCTTTTTGAAAAACTACAATCTTAACGCCCCTGAGGCTCAATTATAACACAAACAGTTTCCTTGGAAAACTCACATGTTCTAACTAACACCAATTATGCCACAGATTAACCTTAGCAAGATGAATCATTTCTAAAATTCTAATAGAAACAGGCACTGTATCTGCAGTGTAAAAATGCTAAAGACACACATTCACAAGCCTCTTTTCTGAAGGCTGAGGCAGGAAGACTACAGATTCCAAGCTTGGCTGGGCACCAGAGTGAGAGTAAGCTCAAGATCAACCTGGCCAGTCAGTGAGGCCTGCCTCCAAAGCAGCAGGCTGGGGCTACCGCTCAGCAGCCAAGCCTGTCTAGTGTGCATGGAGCTCGAGGGTTAACGACCAGTGACAACAAGAGGCAAGACTGTCTGCTGAATTTTATTCAGTTTTAATAACCGAATATTTAGTATTTAATAATCATATTTAATAATCACAATCCAATCACATTGAAGACAGAGCACCACTAAGGTCGGCAGCCACACATAACAGCCAAGTCGCAGAACAAGCCTGTGCACCAAAGCAACCACACACAGAACTGAGACTCCCATCACTCATATTTTATAGTTTAACAGCTCACCTGCACATGGCATTTCACATACAAAGACATAAACAGTGCAAATAGTAGAGAGAGAGAGAGTACCCCTCCACCTGTTCTTCTTTCTCGATCTTGTATCTCTGTACATGCACTCACATGCACACACTCTCTCTTTTCCTGCTTTCTACCACCTGTCTCTGTGTCCGTCTGTCTGTCTGCCTCTCTCTCTCTCTCTCTCTCTCTCTCTCTCTCTCTCTCTCTCACACACACACACACACACACACACACACACACACACAATTTTTTTAAATATAAGCAAAGTCCAAATAAAATGGAAAATAACATACAACTGTGTTTAATCCCAGCTTTGTAACCTAAACCAGTTGGGCAATCTCCCCTCCCTTTCTGTGTCCAGTACCTTTTTCATTCCATTTAGCCTCAATTTTCTCTTGTAAACATTAGGAACACTAAAGTGAGAAGTCCGCAGTACAGTGTTGACACAGTCAAAAACCAAAGGCTCTGGAGCTGCTAACAGCATCACCATGTAGGCAAGTCTGGGCATTGCTTAAATGACATGTACCTAAGGAAAACTCTAGAACAGTGGTTCTCAACTTGTGGGTTGTAACCTGTTTGGGGGTTGAAGGCCCTTTTCTCAGGACAGCCTGAGACTGTCCTGCATATCAGATACTAACATTATGGTTCATAACAGTAGCAAAATTAGTTATGAAGTAGCAACAGAAATAATTTTATAGTTGGGGGTTACCACAGCATGAGGAACTGTATTAAAGGGTTGCAGCATGAGGAAGGTTGAGAACCACTGCTCTAGAACATCCTAGAAATTCATCTTACTACTGAGGAGAGCTGGAGGCAGAAGAACAGGTATAGCAGCACGTGCCTGTAATCCCAGCACTTTAGGAGACTGAGCAGGAAGGCCGAGAGTTCATGGCCACCTTGGGCTACATGCCACGATCTAATCTTAAAAAACAAAAACAAAAAAGGGAGAAAGGAGTCCTCTTCTCAGAAAGTTAACTACTTTTGAGAACCTTTAAAAATTAAATTTATTATCCACACTCCAGGGCAGACCTACTGCTCAGGGAGAGCTGACCAACACAAAACAGACTCCATGTTTTATGTCCTCCTGTTTTGGTTATGGTCTGGTGGTCTTTGTTGTCTTGGTTTTTTGCTTCTGTTTTTGAAGGAACACACAGAGAGAAACACAAGAGAGAATGAGAACGTGAATTTGGGTAAGCATGAATTTGGGAAGGATCTGGGAGAAGTAGAGAAGAAATTTTTATAATAGTAAAAAAGTATAATAAAAAACTAATCTATATCTGTTTTTATTTTTTTAAAAAAATAAGAATTTCATACTTTTCCTTTGTAGTCATTATTTTAGGCTATTTTAAACTAAGACTTGTATACTAAAAGAGCTAGCATTCTGTTTTCTGAAGAAATCTACTCAGCACAAACAGCCGTAAGGAGACTTGTGTAGAAGGAACCAGAGACATCTTATCAGCCCCA
This sequence comes from Peromyscus maniculatus bairdii, assembly GCF_049852395.1. Lineage (NCBI taxonomy): Eukaryota > Metazoa > Chordata > Mammalia > Rodentia > Cricetidae > Peromyscus > Peromyscus maniculatus. The sequence continues at coordinate 103,697,145 of NC_134853.1, forward strand.
CTGCGGAGTCCACTGGTCTACAGACAGCTTTTGTTACAGCTGTACACCACAGCTGCTCGGACACCAGGGGACAGAAACGTGTCTTACCAAATTACGCTTTTTCAGCGGAAGGAAGTAGTAATAGTGGCAGAAAGAAAACATCAGTGCGTAGCACGTGAGAAGTTCGGTGTAGAAGCAGAGCTGCAGGAAGAGCCAGTGGTTGTCCTCACCCACACAGTTGTTTATCCTGGAAAAGAAAGACACACACACACTTCAGTAAGGTGCTCACATCAGGGTCAGGAAGGGAAGCCTCTCCCAAACCGAAAAGCCAGCTACTTAAAGATCCACATTTATAAAGTGCCTTCTCCTTCCAAAGGAAGCCAACTACTAAACCCTGTAGCTCCAGCAGCCCAGTGAGGCAGGAGAGCAGACACTGGTAGTCTCCTCATGTCAACGACATGGGAAGAGGAAAACAGCATTTAGGCCACTGGCCAAAGGCTATCCAGTTAGAAGAGAGTGAGGCCAAGAGGGCAAGAAGGAGAACCTCTCTCTGGCATTCCTGCCCTTCTACAGAGCACTCTAGCAAAATAGAGTAATTTGAATACTTTAGAGGAAAACAGCTCAAACTTGCTACTTGGATAGAATTGCAAGGCACATATTTTATTTTTATATTTTTTACTTTATAAAAAAAATTGACCCTTAGCTGCTGAAAATAAAAATGTATTCAAAACCACTTATACGTACTCTCTGTCAAAACAATAGCAAAGTCTAACTAGGAAGATGATGATGCTATAATCATAAATTGTCAAGGTTGATTTAAAATTAGTAAATGCTATTGTTACAAAATTAGCATATTTTAAGATTTCATAGAAAAATCTAATTTAAAATTCCAATATGAAACTATTTTTCTCAAAATTATATAAATGTTTTCCTTTCAAAATAGGACTATACTATCACCAAGGGAGTGTGAATATATATGTGTGTGTATATGTCTACATATGTATGTATATATATTTATATAAAGATATATGTGTGTCAAGTTCAATTTGTACCTTAAATTGTTATTTTTAAGATGTGTAGTTTTGCATTAGTTTTAAAAATCAAACATAGAACTGAGCTGAAATGCCTGTGGGTGGTTATCTGAGGCTACAGAGCACATACTTGATAAACAGGACAATTCAAAGCTTTGTTATCTTCAAGAGAGGCTTTAAGAGAAGTGAGCTCATTCATGCCTGAAAAGGCTCTCAGCTATTGCTGCCCCACCCCTCCTCTCCTCCACAGGCTCCAGAACAGGCTCTGAGACAGTATCTAAGGAGCCCTGACAGGTACAGAGCACTCCCATCCATCTGTCCACCTGAGCTTAAACTATTTAGAAAGGATGCTCAGAGACAAAAACGAAAGACGTTCAAGTGTCTGAGAGCTCACGATTGACTCTGAAGCTGTGACAGTTAAATGCTGAAGTTCTGAGAACATTAAGAAGCCCCTGCTTCCAATTAATACCATAGACACCCTCACTGGGACCGAAATTCAATGGAGGAAATCCCCAGCCTAGATCTGTCAACCTTCCTTGCTAATCTCCAATTTCTGTCTACTCCCCTCTCCTCCCACCAACACCTGAAACAGACACTAGAAGCAAGAAGCCTGGGGACAGAAATATCTCAACATCACACTTCAAGTTAAAGGGTGCTTCATTTCCCCACCAACAAGCTGGTCTTTACCTCTTAAAAATATATCACTAGTATTAACAGGCACATTGCCCAGACGATGTTTTTAAACTTTAAATTATGGCATTATTCTCTTGTAAGGAAGATTAACACCCAACTGTACCATGAATATTTAATATCATTTTAGTTCATCAGGAAAACTAATACAAAAAAAGTGCTATGACTTTTCAATGTGATTATCACTTATCTGAATGCAGATTTCACATAGTATTTTTCATTTTATTGTGGCTATAACTATCACTGAGGTTTAAAATAATTAATTGAGAACTGATCTATTTAAAATGTGAGGCACATTTTTTGAACACTGTATGACAGAATACAGTATCTTATACTAGACTTAGACAATTAAAAAACCTCAAGTACTTTTATTTAAAATGCTTTTCTGTTTTTCTAGTCTCTGGAAATCTATTAAAATAAACAGTTATAGTTAAAAAATACAATTTAAACTAAAATCTTGCAAATTAGCAATGCTATCAAAATATAGCTATAAATAAGAGAAAGTTATAATAAAGTTATTATAAATAAGGAAAGTGAAATTGATAAGCTCATTAAAGGTGAAGTGTCTTCTTCAGCCAAATGCAGGTAAATATATTTTTTTAAGTTAAAGGGGGCTATTATATAGTTAACTTCATATATATGTGCATGTATGTCTGTACAAATATATATGCACATATTTATAAAGTGCTATATCAGTTTATTAAGGCTATAACAATTTAAATATTTAAACAAGATCCAATGTTAAAGAAGCAGACTTAAATATAGTATCTTGCTAAAAGATTTTTGTGACAGCTTTGAAATGAAATAGAGTCAGAGCATTTGTGGGTTTTTTGTTTTGTTTTTTTTTTAAATCTACTTTTTAACAGAATGTCTTTAAATATTACAACAGAGCCCCCTATTGACCAAAAATATTGGCAGTTCCACAGAAACAGCTAATTAGCACTTACATATATCCAACACATACAAAATGTTAATAATATCCAACAGAAAATACTATAAAAGGCGTAAGGAGTGGAAGGGAGCTCTTAGCAAATCTGAAAAGTGTTGTTCTTCAACGAGTAAGAAAGAGGAATCTAAGCAGTGACCATTGTGGTTCAGAACCCCAGGAAGAGAAACAGCTGTTAGGTAAGTGCTTGCACACATCTGTCCATGTACCAAATGCTCTGCACAAATTGCCTCATTTGATGTGAGCACCTTAGTCCTCCTGTATATTTGGGTGTGTGTTAATTCTGAAGTTTTCTGCTCAAATGTCTTCTTGTTAGCAAAGATAAATCTCTACAGATAATTTACTCTGGAAGTTGCAAGAACCATTTTTTTTTTTTTTTTTTTTTTTTTTTTTGGTTTTTTTGAGACAGGGTTTCTCTGCGTAGCTTTGCGCCTTTCCTGGAGCTCACTTGGTAGCCCAGGCTGGCCTCGAACTCACAGAGATCCGCCTGGCTCTGCCTCCCGCAAGAACCATTTTTTATTAAAAGAATATTTAATGGAATGGCCTAAGTGTTATTTTTGCTTAAAGCTGGAAGGTTCTCAGATTGTTTTTATTTTCATTAACTAATCCTCCTGCCTCAGCTCCTGAGTGCTAGGATTACAGATGTGCACTAACATGATCAGGATGATTTCACCAGTAATGCTGTTGCTGTCTGTGAGCAATGACGGTCATCCACTCACCAAGGACAGTGGTGGTCCATCCTCCTCACACAGTGGCCACAGCGGCTGCAGTGATGGGAACGCTTTGGCCTCATCAGATTACACTTGTTGCACAGCTCCCAGAGCTCCCGTTCTAAGAAGGAGAGCAGACCCATTTAGGAGGACAGCAGGAGAGTGACGGTGAGACGCAGTTACAACAGTGAGTGATGCGGAGACTCAGCATCACTCTAAATTCCACAGGCTCTTCAACTTGTTTGAGTCTCCAAAGTAATCAAGTACCTTTGCCATAACTGCTGCTACGAGTTCTGTGTTTACACATTTCTATTTTAACCTTACAAAAATAAGAAATCATTATTTCAAAGTAAATGACAGAAAGCATGGTTCTGAAAAAATCATGAGAATATAAGTAAAATCTTATAAAATTCTACAATCAATCAAAAATTAGAATTATATATAAGTCAATTATTTATACAAAATATTTTATCTAAGAGCAATAAAGAAGAAATAAGACTAAGTCTTAGTTTCAGTAGAAAAATAAATTGAAATCAATCTTATAAATATTTCTCTGAAGCATTTTATTTTTTAATTATTAATGAATTAATTTGAACATGTGTATTAGAAACAGGCTGGTGGTCATATTGGGTTTAGAAGACACCCAATTAAAAAAAGTGAAGGTTAGAAATATCATTAGTATATAATGCAAATAAAAAGATGAGTTTTGTTTTTATGAGACAGGGTCTTGCTACAATGCAACCCAGGCAGGCTTTGAACTGCCAAAGCTCCTGTGACAGCCTCCTAGTACTGAAATCAGCTTTGCCTATTACCCAGTTAGTAATTTCCTTTGGGGTACTGGGAACAGTCTACAGTGACAGGTTTACAGAAGTGAAAAGAAAAGGCACTTTGTTTTCACTATAAATTGTTCTAACCACATCCACAAAAACTATTTATTCATCTTCCAAGATAAAATAATTGCTTCCTTATATGAGATGCATATTTTGAAATTTTACCATTAAGAAATTCTTAAAATTTCAGCACTTATGCTTCCACTCCCTTCATAATCTGACAGTAAATGGACAGACATAGCAGTTCTCATGTGTTACCATGTAGAATACTATCATGTAGAGTGTGGAATGTAGAATATTATCATGTAGAGTGTGGGATGTAGAATATTATCATGTAGAGTATGGAATGTAGAATACTATCATGTAGAGTGTGGGATGTAGAATATTATCATGTGGAGTGTGGGATGTAGAATACTATCATGTAGAGTGTGGAATGTAGAATATTATCATGTAGAGTGTGGGATGTAGAATATTATCATGTAGAGTGTGGGATGTAGAATATTATCATGTAGAGTGTGGGATGTAGAATATTATCATGTAGAGTGTGGAATGTAGAATATTATCATGTAGAGTGTGGGATGTAGAATATTATCATGTAGAGTGTGGGATGTAGAATATTATCATGTAGAGTGTGGGATGTAGAATATTATCATGTAGAGTGTGGGATGTAGAATATTATCATGTAGAGTGTGGGATGTAGAATATTATCATGTAGAGTGTGGGATGTAGAATATTATCATGTAGAGTGTGGGATGTAGAATATTATCATGTAGAGTGTGGGATGTAGAATATTATCATGTAGAGTGTGGGATGTAGAATATTATCATGTAGAGTGTGGGATGTAGAATATTATCATGTAGAGTGTGGGATGTAGAATATTATCATGTAGAGTGTGGGATGTAGAATATTATCATGTAGAGTGTGGCCCTTGCATACAGTGCGAATCACTAAATGCCTGCTCAAATACGAAAGTTAAATTTTTAAAAAAGATTCTAAATGTTTTTAGAAGAAGATGACAATAGCGTTCAATTTTCTGAAAGGGTTCCCTTTTTAAGTTCTATTACTTTGGTTTAATGGCTGGGAATAGATCAGCATACTCCAATCTTAACAGAAAAGTGTGAGGAAAACACTGCTGTAGATGTTTTGAAGAAACAGGTAAGTAAAAGTACATCTGTATCCAATGAACTATCTGAAACGATCTCTCACAGTTCCTTTTTAATGGAAACATATCATGGGAGACACTATGGCAGCAGTGTAAACACCTGGAGCTGGCCTTGCTACAGCACACAGATGGAGACACCTGCACGGTGGCCCCCGCACATGTCCCGGCTACACTCAACACCAAACACCCGACTATAGCTAGAGTTTCCTGCCTTGCCCACAGTCAGGACAAATCTCTCTCACCCGCCAGTCCCACAGCCGCTCAGACCCAACCAAGTAAACACAGAGACTTATATTGCTTACAAACTGTATGGCCGTGGCAGGCTTCTTGCTAACTGTTCTTATAGCTTAAATTAATCAATTTCCATAAATCTATACCTTGCCACGTGGCTTGTGGCTTACTGGCATCTTCACATGCGGCTTGTCATGGCAGCGGCTGGCAGTGTCTCCCTCTGTCTTCTTATACTTCCTGCCTAGCCACAGGCCAATCAGTGTTTTATTTATTGACCAATCAGAGCAACACATTTGCCACACAGAACATCCCACAGCACCCAACGCTGACACTGACAATTCCCACAAACAAGCAGACAGGAGATTCTCCACAGTGGGCCAATTTCCACAAATCAATCCTTAAAACACAAACATGTTTTCGTTCTATCATTTTCTGATGAATTAGCATGGAGCAGCCTATGGAGAATCAGTGCTTTATTCCATGTCTAACATCCTCCTTCTGAGGGAAGAGAACATCTGGCTATAGAGGACAGTAACTTCTCTGCCCAAACCAGGGCTCGTAACTTAGCCCACCTGTAACCCTTCTCACCACAGACACTTTTATAGGACCCCAGTTATACAGGTAAATAAGTTTACAAATCAAACAGTATTGATGAATCACAGATTATTTGAAAGCAATTATTTGGTTTACACAAGATTTTGACATTTAAAGAATTTCATGCCAATAATACTTGTGTTTGTTTCACAAAAGAAAGTTCTGATGAATATTTGATACTGCAAGACAGAAAGCTTTTAAATGTTTCGCAGCTGATTGATATTTTGATTTTATAATCTTCAGTACTGAGAACACTACATAAACACATATATGGCATAAGAATGTCTAAAGCCATTTCAGAAATTATTGGAAATTCTGTCATAATACCAAGCCAAAAATCATTTACTGATTTTTTTTAAATGAAACTCAAGTCAAAAATTTAAGCAAAAAATACAAATTTCTTTCTTGAGACACATCTTGCTATTTAACCCTGGCTTGCCTGAAACTCACTATGTAGACCAGGGTGGCCTTGAATTTGTGGGTAACTCCTCTGCTTCTGCCTCCTGAGTAAGATTATAGGCATGTTCTACCTCACCCAGCTCTTCAAGCAGCAATATTTAAGATCCAACATTCCAGTACGATACACCCTGGATATGCTCATTTGATACATGCATGCAGAGGAATGATGGGGGAAATACCAAGTCCTTGTTCTCTTTAGACTATTGTTTCTGTAAGAGAAGAAACTTTGTATGTACAGTTACAAACCCTACCATCTATACATATAATAACATAATAGCCACGATTCTGATCCTAAGTGTTTCAGGAGGCATTCACAAGGGGAAGGCTGTGCATTTAGAACTCAATGACTCGACCCAGCTTGGTGGAGGCAAATGTTACCAAAGGTGCCTCAGATTCATCATTCATTTGATTTAGAATTAAGCCTGCAACTCAGAAATCTTTTACTGTAGCTCAAGTTTTCCTGACCCCCACATTCAGTTATAGGACCCACAGTTTAAGAAGCTGGGGCCCAGGCTAGCAGACTAGCAAACTCCAGTATGCAAGGCACTCAAGTCCACTCCTTTTCTGTAAAACCCAAGAACACTTGTGACACAGTATTACAAAACAAAATCTTCGATTTTAAAAAAATACAGCATGTTCTGTCAGTGGTGCTGTGAATGTGTCCCAAAGCAGACTATGGAGATGGCCACATAGTAAACTGGCTACTTTCAATGAATGAATTAAATGGCAGGTGACTTCCCCTCAACAAAGCCATTTTTTAAGAGCTCAAATAAGATTATTCCACACAATTTGAAAATGACAGTGATATTTCTAAGTTAGGTTACTGTTTTATACTTGTTATTTCAAATATACATGCAAATAATTTTAATAATATATACATGTATAACAATCTCATTTGACTACTACATCTACATGCCCAAAGGTTTTAAAATCAAATTCCAAGGACCTTCTCAAGGAAAAAAAAAAAACCTTGTGTTTAACTTCACCTCATATTTAGTGGATCACATGTATGTTAAAGGTATCCTTTAAAAAAAAAAAAAAAAAGAACAACATGTCTATGAGCGACAGATGTAGCAGAAAGCAGAATCAGTTTAAAAGCTTGCAGGCTACCCAGCCTGGAGTATTCCATGTAGCTGCAGAGACAGGACACCCTGCTCCAATGCTTCCCTAAAGTTATGACATTCTACATCTTAGTCAATAAGAAATGACTCCCAAAAGTTGTCCTCTGACCTCTACATACACACTGTGGCGCGCTCGCGCTCTCTCTCTCTCTCTCTCTCTCTCTCTCTCTCTCTCTCTCTCTCTCTCTCTCTCTCTCTCTCATATACACACAGAAATAAATATGAAGAAAAGGAAAGAAGAAACTGTATATAAAGTAGTTCTGTGTGATTCAATAAATATGGTTAATAACATGTAAGGATTATGGCTTTAAGTTTCTTTTTCTGAAGAATCCAATTATATGAAACTGCTTAACCTTCAAGATTTCACTAAAAAAAAAATCATGATTCTGTATTTTCAACATCTGTCATGCTATATTATTTTCCTATGTTAAATTGGCAACTTTTACTAAGTTAAAAAACATACTTACAAATGTATCACATAACCAGTGCCGAAAAGTACACGGCAACTCCAATCCCCCAAATTAATTACACCAGAGGTGAATGACCAAGGAAAAATGAATCTGCACACACGGTTGAAAAGAAGACAGTGGCAGTCCTAGGTGTGGTGATAGCAGTGTAACTCTCCAGCGAGGTAACCTAGGACAATCACACTCCTACCCAGCTCATCCGCTCAACTGTTGTAAGAATCATGTGATATGAGACTTGTAGACTTCGAAAAAAATTAAAATGTAATGAAGAGAGTTTGTCCATTTGTTTGTTTTAACTGGGTAATAGAGAAGTTCTTTGTTCTCTTAAGAAGAAAACTGCCACCATCAAATAAGACAAGACAAAATGTGAATCCCCGTAAGTCAGCAAGTTTCCCTGGTGTTCTCGGTCACTGCATCTATAAAGATACCAGGACAAGAGGTGCTTTATATGGACTCAAGTCAGCACAGACACTAGGATATTCTTTGTGGGGCGGGGAGATGGCTGAGTGATCACGAGTACTTTCTACTCCTGCAGAGGACCAGGATTCAGTTCCCAGCACCCAGTTCCAAGGGACCAAGGGAATCTAATGCCTTCTTCTGGCCTCTGGGGACACCTGCATGCACATGGTGCACATACATACATACACATACGTACACACACACACACAGAATCCGTAAAACTATGTTATTTGTTTAGTGTTCAATGCTTTTATAATTTCATCACTTGCTGACTTATTTATTTGCTTGCTTGCTTATTTATTTATTTATTTATTTACTTATTTATTTATTTATATGTTTTGGCTTTTCCCCCCAGTATGTATGTATGTATGTATGTATGTATGTATGTATGTATTTATTTATTTATTTATTTATTTATTTATTTATTTATTTATTTATTTATATGTTTTGGCTTTTTCCCCCAGTGTTAAGAGTTTGAATTTGGAGCTTTATTGGTAGTGGATCTGTTTATTTGTCTGGATGGTTCTTTGAGAGACACTGAGTTTAAGTGTCTATGTCACCATGTACTTCAGATGGGCTCAACTTCATCTTCCTCAATTACGCTGATTTTTTAATAAAGTCTCTTATAAAAATTGAGATTTCCTAATTCTCATGTTTGAGTGAGGTTTGAACACAAAGGTCTATGTATTAAGAGTCTGGCTGCGAACAGGAAATGTGAACGCTGACAGACTCTGAAATGTGATTGCTTGTTCTTGCAAGCATCTCGGCCACTGCTATGGATGAAGATGTGACACAAAGGGCGCTCAACCCAAGCTGAGCCAGTGCAGATACCTTCCCCTGCGCCTCTAGGCTATGAGCTAAATGAATCTCTTTTCTCCATCAGTATTTCATTACAATAACACAAAACTACACAAAGAACTAGAGTCTAGGGGTAGGACTGTTACAATAACTCTTTACTGAAAATGTGCAACTGGTTTTACAATTAGGCTTCTGGAAGAGTTAGGGAGAACACACTAGAAAAGCCTAGAATACATAAAGCAAGGCCTTATGGGCAATTCTGGAGGAAGCTCAGGAAGGAGTTAATGTTAATGGAAGCCTTCTCATGTCAATGTGTGCTTCATAAAACTTGCCTACCTTGGGTATTTCATTGTAATGACAAAAACTTAGCAATGTGCCCATTTTTCTCTTCTAAAATTTTAAGATCTAGTAATTTAATTGGGTGACAATTCCACAATAGCTGAATCATGGCTACTCCCTTTAGACTGTCTTTTAGGGACTAGCTGTGTCAGGAACCTATAGATATTTGAGTGTGTGACCACTGCAAACAGAAGTGTTCCTTAGAAGTGGGTCTGGAGTTACAAAAGGCCTGTTTCTTTGTTCTGGGGCTACTGGACTTCAGTGTTGAAGTAGCAGCATAGGAATATGATATGGACATCTTTCTGATATACTGCCCGGGAGGAAGAGGATTACAGAGTACCACCTCTCTGTTCTCACCCCCAAACAAATGCACATTAGCTGCTGAGAGGCTGTGCTGCTACTGCTCTGTGTGAATAAAAATTACATATTCAATACAATGCTACAGCAATACAAACATCAGTGTGAAATTCCTATCTAATCTATACATTTGTACACCAAGTAAGGCTCTGAATGGCAGGTCTCAAAAACCAAGAACCAGGATTTCTGGAGAGCTCTGTGTGGTGACTTGTCAATCTCATTTCACATGGAATTACCACTTTGGTTCCCAGGCTCTGTTACACACTGAAACCATGGGGGAATCTTTCAACAAACACACACCGGTGTCAGTGCCCAAGTATTCTGATTTAACTAATACAGGCTGTGACCTGGACACTGAGATTTTTTTTAAAGCTCTCTGGGTAATTTAAAGTACAAATTAGGAAACCACTAAATGCTATGGAAAATGCTCTGATTCCAACATGGACTACAAAAACATATAGAAAAGTACAGAACTCTAAAAGTTAACATAGAAATAATAAAATGAGCTCAAGAGAGATAAAAGTGAGCTTCTATTGTATCTGGCATATAACAAAATAAACAATCCATTTTCTTTTTTTTTTTTTTTCCGTGATTTGAATGGCTATTTGGCAACAGAATAATAAAAATTATCTTTAATTGATATCAAGATCAAAAGTTTTCAATTCTTCATCAAGTTGTTAGAATCTGAAGACAGGAAATAGTGTCCATAGCACTGAAAATATTTGCTCTAAGCAATTTATCAATATCACAAGGTGAAAACCCTGTTCTTTTTTTTTTTTTGGTTTTTCGAGACAGGGTTTCTCTATGTAGCTTTGCGCCTTTCCTGGAACTCACTTGGTAGCCCAGGCTGGCCTCGAACTCACAGAGATCCGCCTGCCTCTGCCTCCCAAGTGCTGGGATTAAAGGCGTGCGCCACCACCACCCGGCTTGAAAACCCTGTTCTTAAATAAACCAGAATTTCTCAGGTAATTTGTTTCATTTAACAGATAGTTATTTGTTGTAAGTGGCAGGCTCTTCTGGAGAGTAGAGACACAGTTCACAACACACATACACACAGAAGGGAAAAGAACCTACATGTTCAGAATATATATGGATCTAAGGGGCGAGGAGAGAAGAACAGTCACAAAAGGAGGGAGTGGGGAGGGGTCATGAAACTAAAAATGGACATGTTAGCAAAGACTTCAAAAGGGGTTTCAAATGACTTACATAACCCATATATTACAGGTAATAAGATGTGCTAATAAATAATAATTCTAGCATCAGCAATATGGATAAACCTAAAGAGAACCCTACCTGCATGTGGGATCTTGGGGTTTTCAGGGAGTCTTCCAGGATCAGTTAAGGAGGCCCTCACTAAGGCAACCAGACAGAATATGGAAATGCCATAGAATACTGTAATATGAAATTAAATAGAGAAATTAGTCATTCACCCTTTAAAATGTTTTATCAACAAGCATAAAGTTTAAAAAATGCATTTTAATCAACCCCATCAGGATAACTTTATCAATAGACTAGATATTAAAATGAAGAGGATTTCTTTTACTCATCAAATAGTCCTGCCAAGATGATAACTACACTAAATGGACCAATTTAAATGATTTTCTACAATAACTGATAAACTTAAAATAAATGAGATTCTTTCACACAGTGACCTCTGATAATGATAAATAAATGGATGGACTCATTTAAAAGGATCAAAACAGCCTTTAAAAAAATTCTACATTTAACCTTTCATCAACTCTATCTTCAAAATTATCCTGATTATTAGTGAAATTCAATTGCTTCCTTTGATGAATCTTAAGAGAGGTACTCTTAAGAATTAAGAAATGAAGAATTAGAAACTTCTGAATGTTAAAATAACTATAAAAATAATATTAAGGAGCAATTGAGATTCAGTCACAATAATTACACAATTGAAGTTAAAACATGGGCCTTTGTAGGGGACTAAAAAGCCAAGACAGTGAACACATGAAAAGCAAACAGTGTTCACTGAACGTGTGTCTGACTGCAACGTAAGTGTGTCTGTTTGCTTGTCTGTCTGATGTACATCTTACTACGGAGCTCAGACTGGCCTAAACGTCACCATTTTCCTGCTTCAGTCTTCTGAGTGCTAGGACTACTGCATACAGGATCATATCTAGCAATATGGATCAGTCTTGTCACATGTATAATAGGGATTATAATTTCTTATAGCTCTCAGGAGATCAAAATGAGGGGAAGAACATGAAAGCTGTAAACACTATGGATGACTTCATGAGTCATTTTTGGGGTCATGAAATTCTCATCTACCAGTAACATATCCCATCCCCTTCTCAATAATGCCTCCATTTTCAAGCCAGGCACAGTGACACATGCCTAGGGCCCCAGCATGAAGAAGGCAGCAGAAGAATGGCAACGCTGAAGCCATCCTAGGTGACAGAGGGAAGCCCTGTCTCAAATCATCAATCAATCAATCACCTCCCATATCTGCAGTTAAATCCAAAAGAGAAATAAAACTGCTGTCAGGCTTCTCTCAACAAAATGGTCTTCAAGTACTTTTCAGAGTGAAATGAATATGGAGGTAGAATCTTAACTCTGCAAGTCCAAAAAAGCTACTGTTTTATACAACTGTAATTTAAGTAAAAGGTTAGCAGTACTACTGAAATAGCACATTCAAAGGAAGTCATGGAGACAGTCTACTTCAAAACATTCACAATGAGATAAAAAAAATCTTTATAGAAGGTAATAAGACTTAGAAACTTACTTATTATTAAAATGCCTGGAATATGTCCTTCTTCATAGTGAGGAAAGAGGACAATTTTGGGAATTAAAACAATATTGTATAACCAGACAAAGACAATCAAACCCATGCAGCACCAACCATGTGGGTCAACAACAAAGTGAATCCGAAGACCCATCCTGCAGTCCTAGAACTGCCTGCCAACCCACAGGAAGACAACCTAAGAGAGAGGAAAAGGGAAAGTTACCAACACGGAGAAATTACTCAGTGAAAAACTGTGTCCCTGGAAACTACATGACAACATTCACTGAATTTTCTTTGTATATTTAGGTTTTGTCCACTAGGAATTTAGGGGAACAAATAGAGAAAGTTCACTATAATCTTCAAATAATTTAATTTTAATTGTTCATTCTAAATCTTGACTAGTAAAAGTAAAAATTGGCATGATATGCTCAAATGAAAATACTTTTTTATCCTTAACTACAAATGCCATGTGTAGACACAAAAGAAAGAGTGACTATTCCACCAAAAAACATGCACAAAAGTCTTAGCACTTTAACCAGGAGCCTAACACCACAGACTCGAATCTGGTTATCTTACAGAAGAGGTGTGTTCTAGCTGGAAAGGAATTTGAACCGCTAAAGGGCCAAAAACATCTGCACCTCTATCTGGGTAGTACTTTGCAGATATATGCAAATATAAACATAAAGACTGTAATATGTACTTAAAACCGCAATTAAAAAATGTTATAAATCATTTTGAAAATGCTAAAACTAAGTGAAAATTACAAATAGTTAAAATGATTAAAATTTGTGGGATGAAGCCCAGCTAATTTCATTACTATCAACTAAAGAAGACTCTTGTTTAAATGGGACTTGCATTCAGCTGAGAGTTAGCAACAGATCCCCATGATGCAATCTCCAAGTGAGCTGAAATTTCAATCATAAGTGATGTCCACAAAGTGACCTACAGCATATCCATTCTGTAGTAGGTATAACTTACAAAGATTAAACAGCAGCTTATTGTATATAGTCTAGGGGCATCTCTGACATAAATTATTGTGGTATAATAATAAATTAGGCCAGTCATCCTCAAACTTGCAGCAAACCGGAATCAATTAGGGAGCTTTAAAAAAAGGGAGAGAGAGAGAGACAGATTCCCAGACCCCATTCTAGGGCCACTGAATAATTCCCGACAAGGCTCAAAACCCAAGATGACTGCTGCTGGCTCAGTACTTGTACCCGCTGCTTCCTAGACATTGTAGATACAATTATCTTGTTTTGTTTTTTGAGACAGGGTTTCTCTGGGTAGTTTTGGTGCCTGTCCTCGATCTCACTCTGTAGCCCAGGCTGGCCTCGACCTCACAGAGATCTGCCTGGCTCTGCCTCCGAGTCCTGGGATTAAAGGCATGCAATGCCCAGCTGTAGATACAATTATTAATAAGGCATGATCTTTGCTTAAATCAGTGGTTCTCAACTATGAGTCATGACCCCTTTGGCAAACCTCTATCTCCAAAAATATTTACATTACAATTCATAACAGTAGACAATTACAGTTATGAAGCAACAATGAAAATATATGGTTGGAGACCACCACAACAGGAACTATATTAAAGGGTCGGAGCGTTAGGAAGGTTGAGAACCACTTTCTTAAATATACAAGTCCAACTGGAAAAAGTCATTTTAAAGGGGTTAAATTTACTATGGTAAGTTCTAGATCTGTGAACAAGTTGTCAGTAAATGCACAAAAGGTGGGGCCTAGTTACATCGGGATTCAAGCAGGACTTCCTGGAACAGATACAAACTGAGCTTAATCTTAAAAGACGTAGAAGTTATCTTGGGAGAAAAAAAAAACATGGCAAGGGACTGCAAAAAGAGGCAAGAGCAGGGTGACTATGACCTGAGCATCACAGGAGGGTCACAATCTGCCACCAAAAGTTATAATACCTCCCAGGGACTGTGACTCGGGGAACACAGAGGAGTTCTACCATGAGGGAAACAGAGATGTCATTTAGAATGCTCAAACTTTATTCTTACCCACAGGAAAGCTATTAAAATGGGGGTTAAGTAAAATTTCTACTTTAAGTTATTGACACTCATGTGGAGACTAAAGTTAAAGACACATCAGTTAGAATAAAAGAATACAAAAGCCAAAATTAATTTTAGAGAAGAGACCAATTAAAGTAAAATCAAATCAGTGAGCCTTACTAATTTATTCACTACTAGGAATTAAAGAATAGACAAGGATGACTCTCAGATCTGCAGTTGATATGATACCCCCAACTACGTGATTCTCCCACCAAAGGGCCTTTATTTAGGGTGCTCAGCGGGGCCATAGGCTACCAAAACAAAGATCAAAGGCCACTTAAGTTAAAAAGAATACCTCTTCTCTCATCCTTAGAAACTCCCAACTCCTGAAGCAACAGAAAAAAAAGAACTCAGCTAAGCAACAGTAGACTTCTTTTTTTTTTTCATATTTATTTATTTATTTATTTATTTATTTATTTTTCTATTATCAGCTTGATACAGTATAAATTCTTATCCTAATAGTGAAATGTTTCATTGAGGCTTGCCCAGTAATTGAGTAAAACCAAAACTTATTATAAGCCACAGTCATCCTAGGGTTCCTTCCCCCTGCTAGGTAGCCTCCCTGGTTCTGTGGGTTGCAGTCTGATTGTTCTTTGCTTTATATCTAGTATCCACTTATGAGTGAGTACATAGTCCTTCTGGATTTGGGTTACCTCACTCAGGATGTAGTTTTTTCTGGTTCCATCCAGACTTCTTGCCTAGCATCAATCCCCAGAACAACCATGAAAATAAACTAACTTAAAAAAATATATATTTAAATTAAAAGGTACTAGTTTCCCCTTGGGAAAAAAAAATGGCAAGAATTCAAACAAAATACTCTCAACAATTTAAATCAGATAAAGTTCAAATCAGTATTTTTATAAGAATGCTAAAATAGGAATAGAGCCTAGGTCTTTTAAAAAGACCATTTAGTCAGAAACTTACAGGACAGTTCAGTGTCACTAAATAAAGAAAATCAGAGAGAATAAAGAACATTGTGTATTTCCTAGGAATCATCACACTAAAAACTAAAGAAGCACAAATACAAATACATACATAGTTAGAGAGACACATTCCAAAGAATAATTTGAGAGGATGGGAAGCTGAACAGGAGCTTTGCTATGTAACTATCAAGGGCTACAAGAAAAGACAGAGGCTCTGACTCCCAACATACTCAGTAGTAAGAACTTCATTTGCCTCTTCGGCTTTCCATGCTTTGGTTCTACCCAAGACTGAAAACTCATTTCACATGCTAGAGGTCTTTTGTGGCTCATTCCTAATCTTGTTAACACGAGAAACAGAAACACATACAAATCTGCTAAGCAAGTAGGAAAATCATCATCTATTCACCTTTTGAACTGTTTTTTGATTCCTTCAGTTTTGAAGTGACAATGTTTCCTTATTATTAAAGATCAATCCCTCACAACAGAAACTACCACACAGTGACAAAACCACTTAAGATGACTCTGTTTCCCTGAATGAAAATATGAATGGGAAACTCTAAAACAGCATCCTCGCGAAGACCAAGCCCAGAGAAATTAAACAGGGAACACACTGCTGAATACTGAAAACCAATACCTGATCAGTAAAAATCAGCGGCACATGGTCCTTACAGTAGGCCGGGAGAACCGTGGTCTTCCGAGAGCCCACAGCTGCTCACAGCCAAGAGCCTGTGACTTGTGGAGTGGCAGGATCACGCCAGTGTGGATGGCTACCAGGTGTGGCTGATGGCTGGACAGAAACTATTACACACTCTGAGCAACAATCAAGCTGAACAGCGCTGCTCAGGCTTACGGGCGGCATTTGCCAAATACTTTCATTAGCTGGCGATCCCCACATGCTAATTTGTATATTAAATGTGAGCTCATAATCAAACTTTGAAGTGACTAGTTGATGAACTGGTTCGTCAACACCGGAATTGCTATCTGGTGACTATAGTAGAATGACTAGTTTCATATGGATGTAAATTACTACAGCACAAACTACTTTTAAAGAAATTATAATTCAACTATAATAAACTGCCCTGAGGAAATATTTACAATGTTCAGTTTATTCTGAAGGAATACGATCTTTCCTGTCTTGAACCTTCAATGAACCACCTCAGAAAAAATATTTGAGTCACTGAGGGGAAAAAATAACAAAAAAAAAAAAAAAAAAAAAATGACTAAATGACAGAAGATTGCAATATCCGAGTGAAAATTTTAGAGAAAAATAAGGATTAGCCAAAATAACTAACAAGAAATGAAGTCAAACACATATTTGTAATCTTAAGTTTTCTATTTAGCTAAAACTGGTTTTATTACTATTCCATAAGCATGAAAAATATTCATCATTTGCTGTTCGTGTCTGAAGTATCCCCAGCACTCTGCTTACTGTTTAAATTTAACTCACGATCCAAAGCTAATACAAACTTCCCTGGTCCTTTAGTTCACAATGATAGTATGTATGGCTGATAAGCAACAGACAAAGTAAATATATGAGGCATCAACTCACAAACAGAAGAAAATCTAATGGGTCGTCATTCCTGATGAGGAAATGCGGGGTGACTAGGTATTTTTTCACATGTTGAGAAGGCACAGGGAAAAGAGCACTCCTATACATTGCTGACCTGCATGTAAATGATATAGTCCTCTTGAGAGGGCAATTTGGCACACCCATCAAAACGTGAAAGCCTTTAGCCCAGCAGTTTTATTTATACTACCTATGAAAGCACACTCCCAAGTGTGCAAAGTAAACAGAACAAGGATATACAGAGATACAACACTTTTAGTAATCATGAAAGTACAGTACCATCCAAAGGCTATCACAGATTTACCAAACTTGGGAAAAGCACATTTGAGATTAAGGCATTCTGTGCTATGTGCATGGCACTTTACAAAGCCACACTATAAGCCAATCCTGCACTCTAGTTAATAATGACCAATACTGAAGTATGAGGGTGGGGTTCCTGATGTCTGCAAGTTACTCTGAAATAGAATAATAACAATGAAGTTGACTGGTGGGTGGACCGAGAGACAGTGAGTATATGAAGAAGTTCAGACCATCAGTTACAGAACCTAAGTGATGGCATCCAGCTGTTACACCTCCACATTTATTTCCATGTTCATTTAGATTTTTTTCAAGGTGAAAATTTGGGGGCTTAAATTATAGAGCAGCTTGTATAATAGTTTTTATTAGATAAAATAGAAGAGATTTCTACAGAGTAGACAGGAAAGCCTGAAGGCAACGGAAACCAAACTGCTAACCATGCTCATCCATGATACAGATGGGTTCAACTCTTCTGTGCTGATTGAGCTCACTGGGAAGCTGGCTCTGGAAGCTGGGTTACAACCCATTTCAGACCCAAGCATGCTTATTCCATACATCCTCCAAAACCAAGGAGGGGTTGGCCTGCCTGAGTCTGTGACAAGGAGGGAAGAAAACTGCACAACAGCCTAAAAGTAAAAACTCTGTGTCCTTGAGAACGGTAGAAAGTGAACCGTCTCCAACTCAGAATGGACGTTCAGCCGTGGGCGGGCCGTCCATGGAGAGAAAGCTCCCACGCTGACTGAACTGAATGGGAAGTACAGCTGACTGCCTCGACTCCCCAGTGGATTTCTGCTTGCCGCGGCAAGGCCATGGCTTGACGTCACCTGTGTTTGCTATCTCAGCCAAGCCACTCCAGGGTCGCTACTGGACAGTGTAAATCCTAACGTGACGACAGTCTGCTGTCAAGTGCTGCTTCTCGCTACGCACTCCTTGGTATTTCTCTTTCCTTCTGCTCGCTACACTCACTCACCTGGGACTGAACACATGGCCATCACAGATCGTTCTTTAGACCACACAGAACACATGGAGACAGAGTAAGGAGGAAGACAACTTTCATGTTTTCTGTACATTCTTAACTTTCTTCGGAGTCTATTAGTGAGGACATGTAACTCTAAATTCTTTTCAACCAACTGAAAAATAGAAATAGCCTAAAGCACAGACACTACTGACCTTACAAAGTGTTTGAGATTTCTCACTTCAAATTAGTTTTTTTAAAAGTGGTACAGAAAGATCTGCATAAAACAATGTAAAATGTATAATTTTAAAAGATGTTTCTGAGGTTTCTAATGGAAAAAGTCTTATTTAAGAAAATACATTCTTCTTCACCAACCCCACATCTGACAGAGGATTGATCTCCACAATATATAAAGAACTCAAGAAACTAGACATCAAAGTACTGAATAGTCCAATGAAAAAATGGGCTAAAGAGCTAAACAGAGAATTCACAAAACAAGAACTACAAATGGCTGAAAGACATTTAAAGAAATGCTCAACATCCTTAATCATCAGAGAAATGCAAATCAAAACGACTCTGAGATACCACCTTACACCTGTTAGAATGGCTACGATCAAAAACACCAATGACAACCAATGTTGGAGAGGATGTGGAGCAAAGGGAACACTCCTCCACTGTTGGTGGGAATGTAAACTTGTACAACCACTGTGGAAATCAGTATGGCGGTTTCTCAGAAAATTAGGAATCGAACTACCTCAAGACCCAGCCATCCCACTCTTGGGCATATACCCAAGGAATGCTGATTCAAACCATAAAGATACATGCTCAGCTATGTTCATAGCAGCACTACTTGTAATAGCCAGAACCTGGAAACAACCTAGATGCCCATCAACGGAAGAATGGATGGAAAAAATGTGGTACATATACACAATGGAGTACTACTCAGCAGAGAAAAACAATGAAAGCATGAAATTTGCAGGCAAATGGATGGAACTAGAAAAAATCATCCTGAGTGAGGTAACCCAAACCCAGAAAGACAGTTATGGTATGTACTCACTCATTGGTGGATTCTAGATATAAAATAAAGAACAATCAGACCACAACCCATAGAGCCATAGAGGCTATATATATAGCATGGGGTCCCTGGACGACTGTGGCATATAATAAATTTCAGTTTTACTCAATTATTAAAAAAAAATAGCCAAATGAATGGAAACACATGAACTATGAACCAAAGGCTGAGGGGCCCCCAGCTGGATCAGGCCCTCTGAATAGGTGAGACAGTTGATTGGCTTGATCAGTTTGGGAGGCAACTAGGCAGTGGGACCAAGTCCTGTGCTCATTGCATGAGTTGGCTGTTTGAAACATGGAGCTTATGCAGGGACGCTTGGCTCAGTCTGGGAGGAAGGGACAGGACCTGCCTGGACTGAGTCTACCAAGTTGATCGCAGTCCTCGAGGGAGGACTTGTCCTGGAGGAGGTGGGAATGGAGGGTGGGCTGGGGGTAAGGGGAGGGGGTGGGAGGGGGGAGAATAGGGGAACCCATGGCTGATATGTAGAACTGAATGGTATTGTAAAATAAAAAATATATATATATATATAAAATAAAAAAATAGTTGCATACATCTACAATAAAACAAGAGTTACAGAGATCTAAAAAAAACAAAAAAAAAAAAAAGAAAATACATTCTGTCAAGATTTAAAATAAAAAAGTCAAACAAGTCTAAATTGTCTTTAATTCTTCATTAGCAAATGAACAACCTGCTAAACACTAGATTCCAGGACATACCATGTCCCAGAAAGCAAACACATTCCCATGTAAAATCAAATGCCCACTTACCAACTTGCAGATTCACTGAGATGAGCTGTACTTTGTCTGGCACTTGCATTGAGAAGTAGTATCTTCTTGAGTCATTCTTTTATTTATTTCTTTATTTACTTATTTCATCATATGGGCCTCCCGTCATTAACAGTTCCCTGTAAGTACCTATGAATAGTTTAACAATAATTGCTCAGAGATAAAAATAGTAAGCAGGTAGACATTCTGAGAAAATGCCAATAACTAAGAGTGTTAAAATCAGAAATAAGACAATCCCACCCAACCTGACCTGTACATCCATACACCCACCCCCAAGAGCACCCATGGCCATTATTCCTGGAAGCTCTCCTTTTTGAAATCACTCAGTTCCCATAAAACCAAATAATACTATGTCCTGCATTTGGGCTCTACTGAACTTCCTTAGCCACAAAGCAAAGTCACAGCGCATTCTGAGCTCACTTGGTGAGACTCAGGACAATGATGATCAAAATGGGAAGCTAGACGTATCTAAGCATGACTGACGAATAGTGAGTAAATGTAAAATATGTTTCATTCAAATTTTTTTAACAAAAGAATTTTCTTCCTGTAACAAAACCATGGAGAGTCAACCACAAAAGTGAATTCCTACAGTTCAAAATTTAAAAGATAATATTATAAAGAACTTTAGGATATACCAATTCACTCCTTTATTCAACCAAGTTATTAATTATATACTATCTTCTAGAGTACTGATATTAAAGAAACTCGGGTCCTCTGGAAGAACAGCAGGTGCTCGTAGGCAATGAGCTTTCTCACAGCTCCCACTAACTTTAACCAAGTTCAAAGGGGTCTCCTTCTCTTTGCTTTGGTCTTAGGGGCCAAGTATTTATGACAAACTTGAGGAGCTGCTACCCCTCAATGGTAAATAAATTTTTTTCCAGGAAAAAAAAATCCTGAGCATTACATGTAGTACATTTTGAAATATGGCCAAAGTCAATACTGCTGTAAGGCTAAAGCTCAATAGTGGCTTCCTCACGGCACTTTCTGCTAGTCACATTATTAAGAAAGAGCACAGATAATCATCCATGAGTCAAATCCCAGGCACTTACTGACTTGAAATCAAGAAAGGCATCACTCTCTGTGGAATATAAGTAATATCTAGCTTAGCCCCTAAATCCAAAAGTTAGGGGATGAGAATATCCCAGTGCCTCAGAACTATAAAATGTCATAAAACATTAACATTGTACACCTATTAACACTCTACATCGAAAAGAATATAAATAACTCCTTAAATAATTTTTCAAACACACCACAATAAAAACCAAAGTTGCAGATGGATATCTTTAAAGACACCCACAAAGCTATTCTGATTTTACTCTTCTCTAAAAATTAGTTAATCACAGCAGTTAACTCTGAGATACCAGTCTCTGACTGACTCTAGGAATCAGCCAAGAAGCTAATGCAAATTTTAAAATATCACAGATAGCATATTGTCAACAGAGTAGACCTAAGTCTTGTATGGGCATTAAAAATAAGGAGCTAGGTAAAATGGTGGCACAGTCTTGTTTCGCTTTCCAAGCTTCATTGTAACATGGCAGAACAGAGGTAATAATGCCAACTTAGAGTCTTCAGTAAGAAGCTGCTTAGCAAGGCAGCAGCATTACCCAAAGGTAACTTGAAGGGAAGTGAATTAAAGTATTGCATCTACCTTTAGCAATGACTAGAAAAAAGTATCCCTGTATCCCATCAATAAAAGTGGTACAGAAATTTAGCCATCCATCTACTTTCTACTTTGTTTATTACCAAAGCCAGGGGATTATTTGTCATAATAAACCCTTTAGGGCCAGGAAGATGCCTCAGTGGGTTAAAGGCACCTGCCATCAAATCTGATGGCCTGCGTTCAATCCCTCGGACCCATATGGTGGAAGGAGAGAACCAACTCCTTCACACTGTCCTCGAGCTATACAAACGCGCCACGGCAAGCATGCGCCCACACACACGCATACACACATTCACACAAAATAACTAAACGGTCAGGAAAACCCCTTCAGTTACTGCAGTCTTGCCACTGGCATTGTGGTGCATTATAAGTATGCAGGAAAGAAAGAGGTGTGCCACATGCTGCCTGATAGATTTTTCAAGCAGAAAAAGAAAACTATGGGTTTGTTCTGAAACAAAGTCCCTACTCCAAGTCTCAAGTCTTCAAAGCAAGATGTCAAACTAGGGAGTGAGGCGTGGATGGAAATCAGCACTTGACTTCGGAACAAGTCCAGGCAAGGCATTCTGAGACAGCTCTCCAAGAAGAGTCCGAAAGAAGTGTGGGTGCAGCAGTGTCCAAGTGTCCCACCCTTGCACCTCCAGCGGTTCAAGAATGGACTCTGTGGAAGGCTTTCAGCCACTGAATTCGAACAACGGCGGCTGCTCTTCACATGGATTTGCTGTTCTGTACACTGGTCTCATGAGTGAAATAACCACAAAGAACGCACTTCAACACTGAGCTAGAGTTACATACTTCAGTAGACTCTAACAAAAATAATAACTTGGAAGATGTAGAATGGTATCGACTAAGGACAGACCACCAAACACTGTTTCAGCCCATACAGGAGTTCTGTGGGAATCTTCACTGAGGAACATGGGAGTACAAGAACACAAAAGGCAACATTAATGTAGGGTCGGGACGGGTTCAATAATAACCTTCCTCCAAAAATAGTACCAGGAGAAAACAAACATGGTCATAGGAAGTAAAAGCCAGAAATGAAGAAGCTAAGTAAGGTTCTTCCTGGGTGTTGACCCCATGCTCTTCTAAGTAGGAAAGTGAGTAAGCCAGTGCCCTTCAAGAAGCCACTGGGCCAAGACATCCTGGGAGGAGAAAAGGAAGCTAGATTAGGTTGCCCACAGTAGCAGAATTTACCAAAACAAGTATGAGTTACGCACACTAATACTAAATGCTCCTAACGATGAAAACCTGCAGGTTTTGAACAACTCAGGAACTCTATAACCACAGAAAAAAGCCGAAGAGCAGAAACTGGAGATCACCATCAAGCACTACTAATTTGTACCTAATCTGATCAATCTATGGTGTGTGTGTGTGTGTGTGTGTGTGTGTGTGTGTGTACGCGCACTCGTGCACATGTGCACATACATGTGCAATACACAGATATCTACATCCAGCCTTTTCAGTCCTGGAAGATGCTTAATCTACCCTACGATGACTACAGAAGAAAAGGAGCCTTATAATGCAAAAGACATACCCAGAAAATGTCACAATTTACCCCAGGGAGATGTAAACCAGGAAACAAGCAAATAGACTGCCATTATAAGGTGTTTTGGGTTGGCTAGCTGCCTAAGGCATGAAAAATATGCCTATTAAAATGATACAGCTTAGCCAGGCAGTGTTTGTGCACACCTTTAATCCCAGCAGAGGCAGAGGCAGGTAGATCTCTGTGAGTTCGAGGCCAGCCTGGTCTCCAAAGCGAGTTCCAGGAAAGGCGCAAAGCTACATAGAGAAACCCTGTCTCAAAAAAAAACAAAAAAAAACGAGTTCCAGGACAGCAATGGCTACACATGGAAACACTGTTTCCAAATACAAAACAAAAACAAACAAAAGATACAGATTACTGGGGACTCTTAACCAACAAATCATAATCCTGACAAGACAGAATGTGTTTCTTTCTACTCTTGTTTTCCATTCTCTTCCTCGCCCCCCCCTCAAATATGCCGCAGAGATCAAACATTTTCAATTTCAATAAGAGCCATTTATACACTGACTGTTCCACTAGATGATAAATGAATGCTCTTTTATTTCTAGAACATTTGAAAAGTTGAGTCTAAGTCCTAATATTTGTTAAATAAGAAAGTCTACATCCCTTTGCTTTCCCACTTATGTCTAATAAAGTCATAGTGTTCAATGTAAAACCCTATGCTGAAAACACTTCCATTGGCTCCATGTGGACATTCCCAGAGTTCTTAGTTTCTTTACTAATATATGTGCTTTCTGTTATGATTCTGAATCACCCACTATGAACTAGATATTCAGGCAGTGAGCGAATAAGAACAAACGTCATGATCGACTGATTTCCTTTTGTCGGGATCCTAATTGCTATATTGATGTGTGGAGACTTAAGTGTTTAAATTTTCTTAATAAAACAAAGCATACTTAGATAGCAGTTTCTCTTGAAGAAGTACTATTTGGTTTCTTCCAGCTACAGCTCCTAAAGTACTAACAGAAATCTCCACAGTCTGAAGATGTCTAGTATAATTCTACTCTCTTACATCCAAATTGAATTCTGGAGTTCTAGAACTACAAACATATTTACATTTTTTCCCCATGAGGTAACGCTTTAAATGTCCCCTTACCATGTCAAAAGGTGTTAAATTAAAAACATGGCATTTGCCAAATAAACATGGAAAGGCTTTAAAAAAAAAAAAACAGTTTTTGGAAAACTTTAGCCTGGCTACCTAAATATATGGATGAGAAAATAAACTGGATCCCTGACCTATCCATGACCCCACAGCTGGATAGTACAGAAACCAAAAGAGAATCTGGTTTTTCTTTCCTCAACTCCAAATCGTATTTGTTTTATTTCCAACTGATTTCACACC
The DNA here is from genome assembly GCF_049852395.1 of Peromyscus maniculatus bairdii. NCBI lineage: Eukaryota > Metazoa > Chordata > Mammalia > Rodentia > Cricetidae > Peromyscus > Peromyscus maniculatus. The sequence continues at coordinate 103,722,265 of NC_134853.1, forward strand.
TCTTCAAAAGCCTTACTATTGAGAGAGGGCACAACTAAGGCAAAACAGAGGACCCCTCTGAACTTTATCTGTGAATCTCAAGCGCTGGAAGAACTTAATGAGATACTGCACCAAACCCTTTCATCTAGGAACGGCTCACACTAAGCAGTCATCAAATGGCAAGTACTATTATTATCTTTTACCACAAAGTAGGTAGTGAATTTTGGGGGGGTGCACATATTAGCAGTGGGTGGAGGACCCATTTGACAAGTCTTTTTAACTTACACTTAATTACCCTTATTTGCCCTTATTTTGAGCTGCAATTTTACACTATGATTTATGACCCACCCACAATGACCTTGATTTTTTTCCCTCCCTCCTGTACTTTTATGAACTGCTAGACTGCAGTATTTTCAAGTAATAATCGACCAGGTCCTCTTAGCCCTGAAGATACAAACATCTTCCACTGACTCATAAGGGATCTTAAAATGTGACCCAAATACAGCTCGAGAAAGACCATAAATTTTAAACGATCACTGCAGTGTAAGTCCAGGTAGCGATTACAGAGAATGGTAACAAGTGCAAAAGTGCTGCCATGCGGAAAGCCATTTTCTCAAAACCACCGGTGTGGCCGAGGGAGAGGAGAGAGAAGAAGGTCAATGGAGATGGAGATGCACGGTTTCTCCAGGGGATCCTCTGCAGCTCCGCACCGGCAGCCTCGAAATGAATGAAACGCCGGGTCACACGGACAGCCCGGGCCCGGGGGGTGCAGGGAAGCCCGAGTCCCGGGGAGAACTCGGCGGATTTCTCTCACCACCCCCAGTCAATTCACCCGGCCCGGGAGGGGCCGCGCGGCCTTCGGGACCGATGCTCCGCGCGGCAGGAGTGGACCGCCCGCCGACCCACACTCACCGCCGCCCGCGCCGCAGCTCTCCACTCGGCTCCGCGCCTCCGCCGCCCAGGCCGGGCCGCGCTCCCCTTCCGCTTCCGGGAGCCGGGACGCCGGGACCGGCCGAGTGGGTGTCGGCATGCCCGCGCGCCCGCGCGGAGGCACGGCCGCCGTCGCCGTCGTCTCCGCTTCGCGCCCCGGAGCTGCGATGGGAGCCGCCGAGGGCCGAAAGACCTGAAAGCGCTCCGCAGCCCAGAGCCTAAGCCTACCTGCGCCTCCCCGCCCTGCTGCCCCGGCCCTGCCCAGGGGGCCCGCCTGTGTCCCCACACTCTTCCTGCATAGGACCACCCTTAGCTTTAAGCAGTGCTCTGGTCTTCTGTTAGGGGACAGACCTCTCTCCCCAGTGACAAGTTATGGATTTGTGCTTTGTTTCAAAATGTCTGCAACATTGACATCTCCAACATCGGCCCTTGTAGGGAATGCATAGTCTCAGGCTTGCTCATTCTATACCTGATTTTTAATAGGATCTGCAGGTGACTCCTATCAGTGCACTCCAAAGATTGAAAAGCACCAGTGTTCAGTCTTATGGCCTCTAGACCCTCTGTTGGGATGCTCCAGCCATCGAAGCTTTTTCCAATTCTTGTTGGCAACCTAAATCCACATTCAAATAATCTCTATATGTATTTCAGGAGATCTCTATAAGTTGCCAGCTTTCCAATCAGTGAAACCTGGGAAAAATTATTGGACTCAACAGTCCAAATAACCCATCTCCCAGTCTAAGTTGCTATCCTCACAAACGCCTGAGATACAGTGGGTAAAACCTTTTGCAACTCACCCCAGCCCCTAAAACAGCGCTGTGGAAAGCTTACCACTGTTGACGACGGTGTGTGGAGCTAGGTGGTTATACCTACTTGACCCAGAAGGAGACAAAGTGTGAATGGGAGAGAGACTGCGTGCTGTGGGAAGTATGTACTTCTTTTTAAATGGTATTGAAAGCCTTCCAGATGGAATTCTTCCTGGTGGTACCAATTACTCAGGTCCTGGGATGACAGCTGCACTAACTTTAAACTTCCCTTCAACTAGCTGCGTCATTTCCCATAGAATCCCTGTAATTTATTTCCCTAAAATGTCTCCTCTCTCCTCTTAGATTGAGGCATGATAGGAAGAAAGAGAAAAGAAGGGGGCATGGGGAAGGAAAATAGAATCTCACCCTAAGATTACCTTTGGTTTCCTCTTAGCTGGGTGTCAAGAAACTATAACACAACAACGTAAAGCCAAGGCTGCCTTCAGAGATAATGCTCATTCCTCCCTCCCCCGATACATCTCAAACAACAATATTAAAAGTCACTGTGGTCACTTAGAGCCAGAATGGCTGTGGCCTTGAGTTTAACTCTATTAGCACCACTCTCTCAACTCTAAATCTATAAACAATGAACCGCATAAAACAACCTTACAATCTTATTTACAAAAAAAGACATTCTTGTTGTTCTGTTTTTGTTTTGTTCTGTTTTTTTTTTTCAAGACAGTATTTCTCTGTGTAGCCCTGGCTGTCCTGGAAACCAGGCTGCCTTGAACTCAGAGATCCACCTGCCTCTACCTCAAGGGCATTCTTTAAGATAAGAGAAATAAGTAAGTCATCCCCTTTCTTATTTTTAAGCTGTACTTAACTTTTAAACTTTGCTTAATCTTTAAACCTTGTAAATTATGTACTTTGAACAAGTTAACTTAGAAAGCTGCAGAATTATATGTGTGTGTATACACACACATACACACATATATAAACATGTATATATCATACAGACTCCTAGCATAACTGCCTCCCTGCCAACACACACACACAATCATGTCTCAGGTATATAGTATTTATTGTCCTTTCCTCAAGCACACTCCCCCTCTTTTGTGCTTGTTTCTCTTTTTCCTCACTCCCATAATTCTACCCCCACGTGCACTTACATCTGAAGTGTGTCTTGTCCCTTATTGATACTTAATAAATTCATGCTGCCTTGGATAGTCTTTGAGTTCTTTTCTGAATGTAGTTCAGGCTTTATCTTTGTGGAAGTCCTCCAGTGACAATGCTGTATTGTATCTCCAACTAAAGACCAGCCTCCTGTCTCAGGCTCCTGAGTGGAGGGAATACAAGAGTGTGGCTCTATGTCCATCTTTTGGACATGATGCTCTTAATACTACCCAAATTGTGTGTGTGTGTGGAAGGCGGCTCATCTGGAACCCTGCCAACACAGAGTTCTGGGTCACTACTGAGCTTGTATAGCACTTACACCTTCATATTATCATGAGCTGCTTGGGAATTGAAAATGTGTTCTTTCTGACTGCAAACACTTCATGACCTTTAAAGTCACAGGTTAATTTTTTTTCATGGTGTGATCCCCCAGACCAGCAGCATCTGTGTCACCTGGGAAGCTGTGAAAAATCACATTTTTCAGCCATACCCCAACCTATAGTACTAAAAGTTTTGGAGGAGAAGTCTACAAACCTGTGTTCTAACAACCAGCCAGGTGATTCAGAACACACATTTGTGGGATTGCAACTACAAAGATTGCAACTTGTGGTTTGACTCAAGGTCAGAGAGTCAGAGTTTATGTTGTTCTCCAAGGCTGCATAATGGGGTGCAAAGGCATGGTTGTCGGGTGTTTTATACTTCAAGGCCTAATCACAAGATGTTTTGCCTTGGGGCATGGTTACCAGGTATTTTGAAGGGTCTACACTTGGTTGTAGGTTGTGCTTTGTTCTTGAAAGGGGGAGGTCTTTTGCCTCTCCCCTTGGCAGTGTATAAAAAGCCCGTTAGAAATAAACTTGAGGCTGCTGAGTATTGACCCAGGGCCCTCCCGAAGCTATCCTGTGTCTCTACCTTTTTTCTTCATCTATATTTCTATCTAGCATTTCTCAATTCCTCATTCCTCCCTTCAAGGAACCCTTTGATAGGTTGGGGCTGAACCCCAACACTGAACTCCAACACACATTCATGTCTTAGAATTGTTCAGCTAGACTATTACATCCTAAAGTAACCCCATGGTAGATACTGATTTGACTGAATGCAAGTTTTTTTCTGTTTCACATTAACAAGTTCCCCCTTTCACACATAGCTATGGTGTTGGAAAGCTTGTCACAGTTGCTTTTGGAATAAGTAACTTTGGTTATCATTATGCATTTGAGATAGTGAAATTTTTGTTACTTGGTTTCTTTGAATAGGCAAAAATAAAAAAAGGTGAGGGGCAACTTTGAAGGAAAATACTTAGATGAATTCCCCAAACTCAGTGACCTGAATTACATATTGTTTTGATATCTCTTCAGACATCTCTTTGGAGGGGAATAATCTGTGTCAAATGATCTTAACCACTGCCCAAAATAATTAGCTGAGACATACGGGTGCACATGAAAACTGAAAGTACACATGTTTTTTTTAATGCCTGTTTTCATAAATTAAACCTTCTCTAATCAGTCAAGCCAATTCCACAGAAAGTTTTCTAGCGAAAGCATGGAAGGAGGTCAGTGGCCAGAAAAACTCCCCCAACCATGAACTGCTTTAGCATGGGAAGTTAAAGAATATAGACAAAGGACCACCTCCCTCATGAGATTGCATCATCTCATCCCATGATTCATGCTAGGCATTGATTGTATTGATAGGCACGTGTCAAGGTGAGTACACAGAAGAAATATGGCATCAGTAGCAGATACTTGCCTGAAGAGGTTTTTGGTTGTTACTGCTGTTGGTTTTCTTAATGTTTTGTTGCTGTCACAGTGAGGATCAAACCTGGGGCCTCAGACACGCTAGGCAAGAACTTGACCAATGAATACCATCCCCAGCCCAAGAGCCTTCCTACTTAATTTAAGCATGGAAATAGGTCACACACCCTATCTCCCTCCAGAATTCTGTTCTACTTCACGGACCTGTGATGCTGAAGCATGATTACTAATCAAACTGATTGTATCTGAGGAAAAAAAATAAACATAGACAGGGACACGTGACAGGGCTGCCACTGCCAGTGTCGTGTCTGAGAACGGCACGGGCAGAGAGCACTTGTGGAGATAAACTCCGCCAACTGCTGTGCTTCTGTGCCCATGCCAGGGAGGCCTGGGTCTGACTGCAATTTCCAAAAGTCAGTGCAGTCCAGAGTTTAATCAGCACTGGCTAATAGCCCTTGGCAGCTTTGGGTGGATGGCGTTCTCCACCTGCCCAGCTGGGTACCATGCCCTAAGCACCCACATTTGATGCACATTCATGATTTCTTGGTGGCTCTAGTCATCACTTCCATCTGTGTGAGTGGCAGAGTGCCCATTCCAGAATAGACTAATCATCTAAAAGTTGGTCTTAACCTTGTTTGGGGTAGCACATCTCTTCGAACATGTGATGGAAGTTGTAGATCCCTTCCTCAGAAAAGTGCATTCACGTGTGCGTGTGCACCCCACACACACACATGAGTGTGCACAATTATTTCATATATTTATGTATAAAGTTCTACACACTGCCCCACTTCCACATTTTAAGAGGATCACAAGGAAGTTATGAACACCAGGTTAAAAGCTTGCCCTAGGATGTTAAAAGTAGATAAAGTGAGCTTTTAAATTTCAAACAGCTAGGGAAACTCTGAAGAGCACCTCAGAAGACAAAGCGGAAGTGTTGCTGAACAGACACACGCTAAGTGCTGCTGCTGTTATGGAGAAGCCAGTAATCTCAATAGGGTGGGTCAGGGGTGGCCTCATGGTCAGGTGGCCTCATGGTCAGGGGCAGCCTCATGGAGAAGCAAAAGAGAGCAGGATGTGGGGTTTAGGGTTTGAAGTAGGGTTCAAATTTCCAGAGGAGGAAAATGTGACTGATGAACGTATGAAGACATGAAAACGTAAGGGCCCTGTGGTATGGATCACGTGTAGAATAGGTAGAAAGACAGAGAAGAGAGTGGAATAAAACAGTCAAGTCATGATGAGCCACAAAAGCAAAGCTATGTCTGAAGAAGAGCCGGTGGACAGGGTCATTACCTGCTCTAAGCTGGGAAAGACTGCTGTTGAAGGCATCATTGTCAAAAAGCAGAGCGGCGATATGTTTGGAAGGATTTAAATGTTCTAAACTGAACCTGGTGTTTGTTTGCTGCTTACTCTGGATGTTTTGACTACATCAAATAAATATTAACTTGAGGTTGTAACATTTTGATAAATGTCAAAGGGAAATACATTCTGGTAGGTGTTCATATGAATTTAGATTCCAGGACACTAAACAAATTAAAATCTGTTTGAAATGAAAAGAATGAAAATCAACTAAAAAGAGAAAAGAACGCCTAACACTCATCAAGCTGGAAAAACAGACAGACAGACAGAACAAGGTGCAAAGAGTAGACTACAGCACCATTGCTGCTGAAGTCACAGAGCAGTTAAATTACACCATAATGATGCCCTCTGATGGTAACTAACTTCTTGCCATGGAAGCCTCGAGCTGCGGGCTATTTTCACACATTGCTTCTGACACGCAATTGCACGGCTATCTTTACCTCAATACCTGGTTAATTCCTTCCTCCTAACCCCACCTCCAAATGCCAATCAATCCCAAAGCGACCTGTGCTTCCTCAGACCCAACTACAGATTCCTCAATAAAAGTCCACCTTACAAACCCGCAGTCCCTCATCCCTCTGGCCTAGGGGTGTCTCCCCTCCCTGGGAGACAATAAGTCTGACTGTGTCAGGCTCCCCGCCTCTTTCTGCTCCTTGTCGGGTGACTGGGTCCTAACAGACCACTTAATGACGAAAGCTTTCCGTTGTCACTACTCTAAGTCAATGTTCTTCAGGACATGGTCTCCTTTCTGTGTCAATGGCGCAGTAAAGCAGCTTCCACTCCCAGCAATGAGGCTCAGCAGTTTGCACTGGGACTCTACCACGGTGGGAGGAACTGATGCTTTGAGATGGTCACTGTTCCCTCAGCCTTTGAAGAAATGCGGGTCAAAGTAGACGGCAAAGAGGAAACCATCCTGTCTGGGTATTGGTGACTGAACTCGGGGATTTATTTGTACATGCTAAGCAAGAGCACTGTCACTGAGCTACATCCATAGCTCTTGCTTTGTTGTACATAAGTTTGGGCTATGTAGCCCAGGCTGGCCTCAAATTCTTCATCCTCTGCTTTCCACCACCCAGGTATTGGGATTATTGTTATGTGCTACCATACCTGCCTGCAAAAATGCTTTATTAATGCAGCCTACTCATACATAGCTTAAGTTACCATATCTACATAAATACAATTAGCAGAGTCCCAAAACAGTAAGACAGTAAATGAGTCTAGAAAGATGATGAAAATCCCTGCCTTGGGAAAAACAATACAAAGACTAGGTTAAAGTAGAGAAGGGTTCAAGACATGGCACCGTGGTGGAGCATTTGCGTAGCATATACCAGGTAATGGGTGTCATCCTCTAATAAATAAATAAATAATAATTTACAAGATAATTTTGATGGTGACAGCCACCAGAGCTAGAGATTGAATGAGATCTCAAACCAAGGACACGGAGAAGTATCATAGTAATATATGAGTGATATTCTAGGACTGGTCTGGGGAAAGGCTCTTCTCTGCATTCTGTAGAGTTCTATCAGCAGGGATGATAGAGATGATGGGTGGATTAGGTCTCCAAGAAAGAGAATGCAGTGAAAGTGGAGAGAAGAAGGCTGAATCTTGAGAACCAGCTGACATATATTTAAGATCCTCGAGAGGAAGAAATGATGCAATAATTTTCTGTGGTACAATTATTTACAAGTCAATATCCAGCCCTGTTTTCTATTGAGCTTCAGATGCATACATTAAAAAAAGATGATGATTCTCCCACTCCATACACACCCTTGTTTATTGTGCGCACTCAAATATGCAGGGTCTTTGGGACCAGCTGTGAGAGTCCAGGGAAAGTACTATTGTTCATCCCAAGGCAGACTAAGCCTCCTTACTTCATTTTCTCTGAAGAGTACTTGTTAACCCATTAGTGGTTGAGTGAAGCAATGGGAGAAATAAGTTCCCAGTCCCCAAATGATGTTCTTGAAAAAGCAGAAGAGCAAGGGCACTGGGCAGGAAGCACGCTTGGCTTTAGCTCTAACCCAGGTGCTCGTTGTCTTTCCCCATTGACTGGGATTGGACTTCAGTCTTCACGATTGGCTAGTTTAAAAGAATTGCACAGGAAATGAAACAAAGCAGAAAGGGGTAAGCCACTCTAGTCACTTAAGTTCCCAGAATGCAGCAGGATCTTTGTGTGAATAAAAGTGTTATTGGAAAGGAGGGATTAAAGCATTTGCATAAAGGTTTTACAAGGTGGGGCAGAGAAAAAGATTTTTAGGAGTGTCTTAAACAGTGAGGGAGAGAAAAAGATTTTAATTTCTCATTATACATAAAGTTTTAGTGAGTGATAGAAAGGACTAAAATGTAATGGTTCTTGCAACTGGTACCTTTAAAGTGTCTATCTCTTTAAGAAAGTTTTCTTCTAAAACTTTCAATGGAGCATGCCCAGAAGCACCCCTGTACATCCGCCATCTTTATAATGTAAACTAAGCTTGTCTGCACACATTTTTGCCCACCATCTTAACATGTGCTTGATGGCTTTGAGGTGAGCACGCCAAGAAATATGTCTTCCTTCTTTCCTTCTTGAACTGTGACTTTAAACTGAGCATGCTCAGAAAAGTGCCTGGATTATGTGATTATATATGAACTCACCAGGTTTTGTCTCTTGGTAATTCTAGTTTGGGCTTTACACTCACCAAGATGCAAAGCCAAGTGAAATGATAACAACTTAAGTTAATGCACAAAACAAAAACAACTCAATAACCTCTTGAATTATGAATGTTCTGTTTGTTTAAAACCTCTTTTTCGTTTTAGGTATGTGCATCTCCATTGATAGCTTAGGTCAAGAAAGGTGTCACATCCTGCTTCTGAGAAGTAAGGCAAAAGTGGTTGTGAACATTTTAACTTCCACCCATTTCTGTAGCAGGAAGCATAAACAGCAAACGACTTAGAAGAAGAGGAGCAGGGGAGGAGGAGAATGTAGGTGGCCAATGTGTTGTTTGCAGAGGTTTAGCTGAAAGACCAAAGGCTGTATGTCTGTCCTTGCCCACCACCACACATCCAAAAGGGAAACCGTCAATTGAAGTGACTAGAACCCTCAGGATGGGGTCTGTAAGCATTCCATAAAGAGACAGAAATAATCTTGAATCTTGAGCCTAATACTTTTTGTTGCAACTATTCAGCTCTAACCTTATACTGTAAAGCAGCCTTAGACAATCTGTAAATGAGCAGGAAGGCTGGGTACCAATAAAATTATAATTTCAACAATGGGTTCAGGCTCTCTCTGGCCCATTACATCAGTGTCTATGGACCCCTGCCTTGTGGGAAAACGGGGGGGGGGGGGGGAGGCATTCAAAATAAGAGTCAGAATGGTGACCAGACAGTTGGGGATGGGTCTGAGTCTGGTCTTTAACTACTGTGAACACTGACGGGTTTTAGACATTCAGGAGGTGAAAGAAGGCATGGGGTCAGGAGAGGGGACAGTCAGAAACAGGAAAGCATAAAAAAAGGCTGATCATGGTGCTGAGGAAAGACCATTGAATTTGGTGATTAGAAATTTCCTGGAGAACTAAGAATCCATTTGAATGACTAAATAATTCAAGAGAAGGTAGATCATTTGGAAATGGAGGCATCGATTATTGCTGCAAGAAGCTGATAACCAAAGAAGTTGTTTCTTATTTGTGTTTCAGGAGGGAGATGCCTGGTTTGTCTTTAGGACAAAATCCTGACGTGGGAGAAGAAAGACAAAGGAGAACGGGGAGGTCACTCTCGGTGAGAGCAGGGACACCAGTGGATTCAGTAGACCCAGGAGGATGGTTAGCATCGCCAGGAAAAGGCTCAGTCGCTCAGTCGGCAACATCAAATGAGACAAAGAAGAGGCAGGGGCTGGTGGGTGGGAGGTGTTGGAGTGGAGAGGAGGAGAGCTGAGTGCTTAGGTCTGAATGGTTTCTAACCTCTAACAGAAGTGCTGTGCTCTCCAGGGGAGTGGAAAGAAGGACCCAGCACTTCTCCGTGTGAGTCTGTCAATCTCAGGTGAGATCACGGAGTCCTTTAAGGAAAATCAGAGAAACAAAAAGTCATGTCTGTTGTGTCTTAACAGCCACAAACACTGGAGAAATAACTTTTAACAGATTTTCCAAATGTATGAATTCAACAGACCGTCTTGGAGTTCATGACATTCACATGTAATACCTGGAAAAATTAGGCCACTGGCATTTCCCTTTTTGACACTCCACAGTGCCACAGAAGGAAGGCTCAGACTTAGCTGGTTAAACACATGTGAGCTCATGAGTGAACACACACACACACACACACACACACACACACACACGCACGCACACGCACGCACGCACGCACGCAAACTGATTGACATGAGTGGCGCAGCAAATGTGCCTGAGAAAACTTGCTAGGAAACGCAGGATACAGTTACGAGGAGAAAAGCCTGCAGCAAACAGGCAACTAGGAATTCAGGAGAATCAACAGTGAAAGACAGGCCACTCTCCCTGAAGACGCATCTTGGGTTTATTAGTTGCCTGCGCTGCTCTGGATAGTGGCACCCAGGAAGCTCCCAGATGCACACAATAGACAGCACATGGGGCTCTTCTGACAGTCTTCTGGGCCCTCTCAGGCACGTGGAAACTTCCATTATAACAGTGTTACAAAAAGTCACTCCTCGGTGGTGTTTTTTCAGTAAGCAATATCCTGCTCACTCCTTCCTCTTTCTCTGACTTTTCCTGCTTAGGAAGAGCCTGGGGATGAGACTGTGTGGAGACACGTAGGCAACAGTAGAACGTGACCTCGGGTTTAGGAAGTCCTGCATCCAGGAACCTTCTCGGGCCTGACTTGTGAAAGTCTGAACTCTCAGACTCTTTCCTGGATGTGCTGTCTGTCATTTATTAATTGCTGCAGGAACGACCAGGCTGTCATTACGAAGCCTTGTGTGGGTGCTCTGTAATGATTAAGAGTGTGTTAAAATTACAGCATATGCAATGGCAGCTGAGGCTGTTCTGTGGAGACAGTTTCAGCATGAAAACACACCACACGATGACTCCCATGACCCCTCCTTCTTACCGCTGCCCCAAAGCACTGCACAGACTGCAATTTTAACTCTTTCATCACACCAGGAGTCACATGACCGGTGACTCCTATGCTTCCGCAAGACTCTTCCCTTAAACCAGGAAGTGTAGTTAATGATGCAGACGCCTTCTTGTATAAGCACACATAAAAATGAGGGCAGGTGGGTCTTCTTTGGTGTTTCTCCTTTCTTACTGTTCAGACGGTGAGTGGAGGTGCATCTGAGAGCTGGATGAGCAGCCGGGCTTGGCATAGGTTATGTGTGCCATGGAATGCACATTCTGGCAAGTTGAGACATTTGTCTGATCTACTCCTGAAGTCGACCCAGAACAGATGAGACTGGACAGATGCTGGAAGTCTTGTTTATCCCACAAAGGTCTCTACTGCTCCACCTTGGTATCATGCCAGAAAGAAAGCATTAGATGCAGAAGGTATCTCTCATAATGCAAACAACTGGATGGTATCTTAAAAATGTTGATGTTCTTAAGAATGGTGACGTTATCTTTATTGCATATGATAATTCTTAGAAAGTAAGTATACTACATTAAAAGTGAAATGTCAGAATACTTCACATTTTTTTAAAAAATTAATTTTATTCTTTTATATGTATCTATGTGTGTGCATATGTTTGTGTTGTGTGCACCCACCAAGGCCAGAAGAGGACATTAAATCCCCTGGGGCTGGAGTCATGTGTGGTTAGGATCTGCAGAATAGGATGAGTGGTTGTCTAGAAGACTCTAAGTGATCTGCTCTGCTGAGCCATCTCTCTAGACCCTGGCATTTACTTTTCACATTGGCCAACCAAATACAAATGCATATCAAATATAAATACACACCTCATACAAGTGGAGCGACACGGGAGATAGGCAGAATGTCAAAGCGGTTGAGCTGAGGTGGAGAGCTTGGAACTCTTCCTATCACTTTTCACTTCTTCAACTATTTTCCATATTAAAATATTTTATGGAAAATTCAGATTCCAGAGAATCCCCCAAATCACTGAATCAGACTCCCAGAAATAGACATTGCTATTGAATATCTGAAGCAAGTAATAGTTGAAGGTTATAGAACCATAAAGTTGAACTCTAAGAAAAGAGTAAATGCAATTTAAAAAGTGTTTTGTTTTGTTTCTTAAGTGATATTTGAGAGGAGTAAATCAACTTAAAGACCCAAGTTTCTTTGGACAAAACCAAACCAAACCAAAATGTGTTGAGTAAAACTCTTGCCTCACCTGTGTGAGTCAACAAAACCAACAGAGTAAATCAGAAGGGCCAAGTGTGTCTCCTTAGCTTTCCATACCCCGACCTGAAGAACTCAGCAGAGTCCCGGTAGAAAAGCACAGTGCCCACCCGAGAGGGTGAGGGAACAGTACAGCCGGACTCTCACGCAGTCTGAAGAAGTGTTCGGAATTCCTGCCATACAAAGATTTTAGTTCCTGGTTTGGTTTGGTTTTGTTATTTCGGTTGTTGTTTGCTTGCTTTCCAGCGCTGGGTGTGAGCCTCGGACTTTGCTGGGTGTGATCAGAGATTTTCAGTCACTCTGACTGGCAAAAATCACCTGTGTGGCTTAAAACACGCAGACCAATGTGCTGGCCCCGGCTCCCACCTCCAGACCTTAGAATAGTTTCTGTATTTCAAAATCTCAAGTATAGTAAAATTATAGTATACAGAAACATCATTAAAAAGCAGTTGTCTATGGAATAAAACCCAAACTCCTCAAAAAGGCACATTCTGTCTTCTTGAGCCAGGGAGCCAGAAAGGTACCCTTCTTGGCCAGTAAAGGTACCCCCATGAGCCAACCCAATTCCTGAGGCTTCCTCCATTCACAATGTATCTATTTTTGGATTGATATGTCTGTGGGCTAGACACCTTAGCAGACTTTAATTAGGAGCCTTAGGGAACTGTAGATAACTGAATATTTGGAAATGAGGTGAGCAAGGGCAAGACCCCGAAGTGAGATCAGAAGGAAACAATAAATTAGTGTGACATCAAAGAGAAGTCTACCTGCTTTACAATTTTCATTGCGATTTTGCCATGATCTCATCACCCCTAAGGACAAACAGGGAAATGGGGTGTGGGGTCTACTTTTGTTTCTTTGAGGACCCCTGTAATGGCCCAACCAAGTTCCCTGGAGAAGCGTTCATCAGTCTTCTAAGATACCATTAAGCTAGGCAGAAGCATCTAGAAGAGAGCATCCTTTGCTTGAGGTAAGTGTTCACTTCCTTTGTTGAACAGGAATCCGGGCTCCTCGCATTGACATGATTGCACGGTACAAAACATGCCTACTGGAAATTCTTGTTTTCCGGCATTGGTCATGAAAGAGGTGTGTTTCTTTTAGTTGGCAGACAAAAGGAAGTTGTAACAATTTCCTTGGAAAGTATTAACCCACACCCAGCCCAGGTGGGCCACTGCTGCTTGTTTGTTTGTTTTATGTTTTTTTGTCTTTTTCCCTTTTTTTTTTTCAGAGAAGGAGGAGGACAAAGGAGAAGAGGAAGGAGGGAAGCAGTGCCCTGACAATCTGAGCTGAAAGTGCGGGAGGGGACAGGAGGCCTGGCTTTAGGAAACGAGCATTACAGGAAAGTGTCCTTCACTCAGGGAGTTACTCACCTTATCACCACCGCCAACTCCACAGTGCAGATCCGGCTTAGCCGAGGAAGCAGAGATCATGAGCTGTCCTCTTAGACAAGGAAGCAGAGATCATGAGCTGTCCTCAAAACTGTGACTTCTGTCCCCAACACGGAGACCTGGCTTTGTGGCCGTCCAGCAGGAAGAGGCCTGTGCAGGAGTGTTCTAAGATTTCTTCAGGCATCTCTGACCTCTGTTCTTCCTCTCTATTCCAGTTTGTTATCGTGCGGAACAATCTCTGCCCCTGGGAAAGCTTTGGGACACTCAGGAAAATGCAAAGCTTTCTGCCCTGAATACTCCGACATTTGTGCACAGTTCAGTTCAGGCCCTTTTACAGTATTCTACCCAGAAACTCCGTGTGGCTTACATGTGTGCACTGATAATCACAAGCCCCACACATGTAAGCTACCCTTCCAAGAGTAGTTCATGAAACATACTCATTTATACTCATTTCATTCCTTTAAAACATTAAAATGATGCATTATGTATTTGTGTATACATATACTATAAAACAATGTAAGAGACGGAAGTACAACAAAGATGTGTATAATACACAGGACTTCTGTTAAAGGGTTGATGAACTAGAGAGGAAGTAATGACAACCAGGGAGAAAAAAAAAGCAGTATGGCTATGGATGACGCTATTTTTGGCTGCCCAACAGCTCTCTTTCTCTTATTCTTCATTATTCAATTATCTTGGGCATTCCCGATTGTACTAAGTTCTTTACAAGGGGAAAAAAGTGGAAGAGAACTGTTTCCAGAGCTGGGGCTCAAGTCCCAACACTCTTGCAGGATGAGACACCGCTGGACATCCTTTTTCTTCTCTACTATAGACACTGGAGCCATGATGGAGCCACAACCACATTGTCACTGAGAAGAGTGTGTGGGGATTGGCAGTGACAGGCAAAAAGGAAGGAGCCCATGTCCCCCAGAGAGTGTAGAGATGCTGACTCGGCCAGGTTCCATTTCAGTGAAATAAGCATATTTAATGCCTTCTGGGCTGTGTTTTCTGGCACCGGAGTTGAAAGCACTTTACTGTTTCTACGACTTTAGAAAGGGCTTTGGAACCTAAAGAAGGGATAGATGTTAGATGAACCCAGGCGTATTGTGTGCGTGTCTTTATGTGCTTACGGATGCATATATGCATAGAATGTACGGGTTTACTGGTGTGTGTGACACGTTTTTTTCTACCTTGAAACAGTGGAGGGAGAAACAAGTGTGGGAGTCATTCACCTTCTGCCACTCCTTAGCAGTGACACTTGAGCAAGGTTCCTATTGTGGGGGCCTGAGCATTGTCACCTAGAAAAAGGCACTGAATTCTCTTCTCTGGGCATTTTCATGCAGATTCAATGAAATTATATATAAAATCTCTCTCCATATATGTATGTGTGCATGTATGTGTTTGTTTGTGTGTGTGTGTGTGTGTGTGTGTGTGAGAGAGAGAGAGAGAGAGAGAGAGAGAGAGAGAGAGAGAGAGAGAACTTGGCACTGTTCTTGACACATTATATATGTTCAGCATGTGACATACATTAATATTGCACCTTTTGTACTTACAAACCCATTTTTCCAGCTCTACACACGCTGTACTAGACTCCTCTAGGAACCAACTATAAGGGGGAAAGATACCCCTATATAGTCTCTGTTCTCACGGAACTTAGAATTCGGTTAATGATAGAAACAAAAGTATAATTATGATCTGAGATGAAGTATTATATAAAGAAATGCAGTATCATGGAGGCATATAAGCAGTGAACCCAAGCTTGGCTGGGGTTATGGAAGGCTTCCCTCCGAAAGCAGTTTCTGAGCTTGGGGGTGAGATTTTTGGAGGGATCAGCACAGTATGCTTTATAAAAGAATGAATAGGAAGCAAAAGCATGTATTTTTACTTACTCCTGTACTGTAGACTTCAAAGGTCTGGGATTATGTCCAGATAATCATGTGTCTATTTATTCATATTCTTTGTACTGTGTTCAGCACAGACACACATAAATATAGGAGACTGGATGAATGAAATAAATTTTCCTTTATTTTTATTTTATGTGAATTGGCATTTTGTCTTCATGTAGATCTGTACATGATTTGTCTGCAGGGCCTTTGGAGGCCAGAGGAGGACATTGGCACTTCTGGAACTGGAGTTACAAATGGTTGTAGGTCACCATGTAAGTGCTGGGAATAGAACCCTGTTCCTCTGGAAGAACATCTACCCAGTGCTCTTAGTCTCTGAGGAACTTGTTAGGAATGAATGAAGTCTTTAATTCCTGGTCAGAAAAAAAAAAAAAAAAAACCTATATATGTAAGGGTTGGGTAGGAAGCTGACCTGCCGTGCATGAGACCATAGATTCCATTCTCAGAGACACTCATATGACACACTCTCGCACAACCAGGAAATGTCTCCTAAAAGGATTTAAGGCATCCAAACATGTAGTAAAGTCTCAACGACTGCAAGCTCTTACTGTGCCTGAAAGAGGCGTTGCCTTATCTGTTGTACACATCTTTGCTGCACACTGAAAGGCATGAAGTGGAAGGAAATGTATCCTGTTTATCTTTAAATAGCCTGAAGTTCTTAGTATAGTGTCTTGCATAGAATGAATCTCCTGAAGATGCCGAGATTGAACGGCATTCTTAATTAGGGATTCAATGACAGGTCATAGAAAATTCTGTAGCTCACTTTGGTGGAGGATGATAACTGCAAATGCCAGAAACTGACCGTGATGGGAAATGCCTGTCACCTTGGCACCCGGGAGGTGGCGATAGGAGAATCCTAAGTCCTAAGGCATTCTCAGTACATAGTGAGTTCTCAGCCAGCCTGGGCCACATGAAATCCTTTATTTGAAATGATAATATCAATAATATTAATATCCTCAAGCACTACTGGAGTCAGGATTGCCATGTGGCTTGTTTGGGCTAACCTTGGAATAAGGGTCACTTGTGTGACTTCTAGAGCAATCTTCAGACAAGATGATTATTCCAGAAGTGTCTGCTCCTATCAAATTCACAGGCCCCGAAAGAATGTGAAGCAGAGGCAAAGCCAACCAGTCACAAATGCATTATGTGTGAAAAACAAATAGACCTTTGTCATCAGATGCCAAAAACAAGTGCACACTGGGAAAATAAAATCTTAAATCTCACTCAGCTATTCTCCATGGGGAATACTGAATGTCGGCTTTCTAGAACATAGAGAAACATTTAGGGGAAAAAAAATATCCAAAAGGTATTGGAGAAATAAGGGTACTGTGCAGAGAAGAAACCTCCTAGACAACTTCTTTTCAGTCAGTTGATTTTCAAGTTCCTTGACCATCCCACCACAGGCATGGAAGCTCTACAGGAGCCAACATTCTGTTTAACTTACACTCAAGCTAGTACGGCACATGTATAATTGGGGAGCCTTTGCTGACTAAAGCATACACACACAACAATACTGTGTGCTACCAAGCAATGTGTGCACAAGACTGCCAAAACACCGGAGGAGATCCAAAGTTTAAAAGTACATATTCGTATGAATGAGTAGTAGAGGGAAGGTCAGAGGTCAATGCTGGGTGTCTTCCTCAATATCTCTGTGACAGAATCTCTTACTGAGCCTGGAGCTCCTGGATTTCTCTAGGCTGACTGGTCCATCAGCTCCAGGAATCTGTAAACACACACACACACACACACACACACGCACACACGCACACACACACACACACACACACACACACACACACGCACACACGCACACACGCACACATACACACGCATGCACGCACATGCATCAGGGCTGGGTTTACAGAGGAGTGCCACCACTTAGCTTTTACATGAGTACTGGGGACATGAACTCAAGTCGCCAAGCTGTATGACAAGCACTTTACTGACTGAGCCATTTTCCCAGCTCCAATCTCTCTCTCTCTCTCTCTCTCTCTCTCTCTCTCTCTCTCTCTCTCTCTCTCTCTCTCTCTCTCTGAGAGGAATATGAAACCAAGATTTAGGAAGGCAATGTTTGACAGAGAACCTGGTCCAGGGACACACTCAGATAGAACAGCTAGGTGAGACATCTGTAATAATAGACCTGAAAGACATAAAGCTAGAATGATGGAGAAGGAATGAGCAAATATAATAGACACTCTACTGAGAATGTCAAGGAGCTGGATTAGAAGACCCAAGTCAGCCGCTGGAAAGCTGAGGAGGTCCTTGATTATAGCCTTTCATGGATGCCCTGTGTAGAACATCAGTCAGTTCCGCAAATGGAAAGCTTCCATGTTGAATGGGGTCCCCTAGCTATGTAAGGAGAGCAGATGTATCTGGACCAGAGTGTGACAGAAGGGGTGCTGTCCCATCATCTTTTACCGTGAACTAGTCTATACACAGATGGAAATACAGCCATTAGTAAATCTGGATTCTAAAATCTGTTAAAAGAAAGGAAAATACTGCCCATGCAAGTTTAGACAAGTCTTACAAGGCTGACTCTCTTTACTGGTAAAATAGGTGATTGCCTGCTTCATAAGTTTTTTTTGAGAGGAGTAGATGGATTTAAAAGATGCATCTGCTGTCAGATGACACACATTTGTGATTTCCTCTCATCAGTGTCCTACACGCCTGTGTTTTTTTATACACTGAGCCACTAGACACTGCTTTTCCTTGCAAGTAAAAATGTCGGTGAATGGGCACTTTTATGAGGTTCTCACAAATCACTGTATGAATGTAAGCTCTGACCCCTCTATCAGCTAGCCCATCTGGAGTTTACATGAGAGGGAAGGGCAGGCCAGAAGTTTGAACAAAACTAATAATTGTTTGGAGCTCGGGCTTGAGAGCCTATTTGCAAGTGTAGATAAAAGGGATTTGGGAGGATGTAAGGAGGAGAAGGGGACCCCAACTGGCAGAGATGGGTTTACATAATCAGGGTTAGGCAGTTGCACACCAGACAGATGCTCAATAGCTTTTGGCACCCAAATATATTGACCAGCTGGGATATCATTAATGCTTAACAGTTTCATCCTTATGACCACATCTTGGCCAATTAGGTTGTCTTTGACCACCAAAGGGTATAATATATGCTCTTGTAAATACCACATGTGTATTTCTGCAGCTCATATTCTATTACACGGATGTGTTGCATAATATACACTAACTATAAATGCGTTTGCTTCTTCAGAGCAGCATGGTAGATGGTGATTTAAGAGGGATAGAATTAAAATGTAAAATTAATTTCTTGATAAACAGTAATTAGTCATTACTTGGGGAGGTGTGGGGGTGTGGGGGAGTACTAAAAGTAAAGAGATTTAAATCAAGTGATTTCTAAATAAATAATAAAAAAAATACAGTTATAAAATAATCTGGCTGGAGAAAGCCAATGCTGAATAATATTTGACACAAATAAATGCAGGCAGGAAGGAGGCAACTGCTAAGGGACAGTGGCTGAGTGACTTAAACAGGGACTGCTTGTGAAATCAGAAGCCAGGCCCAGTGTCATAAGCCCATGAAGTCATTTCAGAAGCACTCCTGAAAAACCAGTACCGGACAGTACGTGACACAGTAATTCAGAGAATTCTCCACACGCTGAAATTTAATATATTACAACACTTAGATCATGTTCAGAACTTTACATTGAAGCATCTGCTGAGTCCTATTTGTCACACACACTCTTAGACAATAGCGAGGAGCCCAAACATAGAAACCCAACTTGCTACAAGATTCAAAGGCCTGTGAGTAGATTTCACCCATAAACAGTTTCCCTTTAAAGTGACTTGCAGTGTATTTAACGGGAGACTTACTGTGTTTCTTAGTAACTTCTACGAGCGGCCTTTGACTCTAACACTGTTCCTGCATCTTCCTCATACTCCAGGAAATGGTTTGGTTCCTAGTGCCTGAGCCCCCTCCATGTGTGAACTGCTAAAAGTAGCCTCAATATTCCTTCTTCAAAGTCAGATAACCAACAGTAAAAACTTCATGTGGAGAGTATAAAAAGGAAAGAAAAAATATGGGCCGTCAAGCAAGCTGCTTCCCACATCTGTGGCAAAAGCCACTCAATAGAATCAAAATATTTCCTAAATCTCAAAGGCAGCGTCAAAGTAGGCAAAATCCTCTTAGAAATCCTTCTGAGAGCGAGGTGTTACAGTGAATGCCTGAAATCCCAACACTCAGGAAGTGGATCTGGAGCTTAAGGTTGTCATCCCTAGCCATATAGCATTTGAGGCCCAGAATACATAAGACCCCGTCTAAACACAAGTGAAAAAAAGCGGGGGGGGGGGGGGGGGGGGGGGGAGACAATTTCCCCTTTACGCAACCACTCAGCGTTTCCAGATTGAGCAACCCTCACTTGTTCTGCTGAGGCTTTGTTTTCAGAGGTAATCGTGGGATGGCTTTGGGAGCTGAAAGCCCAGGGATGAAGGACTCATGGGAACCAGCCGCTAGGAAGTGCTCCTCTCCATGTTCTGTCTTTGTCACACACTGGCATTCCTCCACTTGCGTCACCACCTTGACCACGGGGTTTGGGCTAGTGCAGTTCAGCCTCAAGTGCATGGTGGTGAGTTTGGTGGGTGAGCAGTGGGAGCAGAAGTTGTAGGGATGTGTCTCGGCTCCAGGAAAATGAATGGACCCGCATTTCCCAAAGCAAAGGTTGTTCGGGACAACAACTTTTTCACAGTCTTCATGGGCAACTGTCTGAAAGGCAAACAGATTAGGTCATCTCAAGGCATCTGGTACCACTCATGACACAGAAGGATGCTTTAGAATAATCTGAATTGGGAATACACTTTGTGATAGCCAAGAGATGATGTCCATTAGGGACAAGCTTTCCTTATGGAGTAACTCATCAGTTAGCCTCTAAAAAGCCTTAAGTTAACATGAAAATAACTCCCACCATAAACAGCATACTTGAAAGAATTTTCACCTAGTTGGATACAGCCAGTTGGGAACAAAAATCTATAATGGTGGCTTTCTTATTTAACCACCGTACTCTACCTTTCTGTCCCCCATAGGGCATTGTGTACAACAGCTTCTCAGTAAATACTGGTCAGTTAATCATGGAATAGGCCAGATACCACCAGTTTAATTCCATCCTGTTTTATTTGAGCTATAAAGCAGTCAAATCTGTGAAGCAGCAGAGTCACAATGTATGGACCTATGTTACATCACCTGTGCTGCTTTCTCATAACCCCATACGCCCAGTTTTATGTGTCTTTCAAAATATCTGAGTCAAACTCCTTCATTTTAATTTAATTAGCAATAGAATTAAAAAGTAAGAATTTCAAAGGAAACTTGATTGCCCTAGTCTTAGGAGCAATTTTCTAATTGCACACGGACCAGCAAAGCAGATATTATTACTTGATGACTGACTTGTCTTTGCTACACAGTCAATTGCCTTAGAATACTGCCTACTTAATTGGGTGGTGTTACTAGACTGTAAAATTTTAGTCTCTCCTGCACTGCTTCTGGTTCAGTGTCTTTTTGATGCATTTTCTGTATTTTAATTTAGCATTTGGAATGCAGGTGTTGCCAGGACTGGAGGAAGCAGAATAGTAGAATGTTCCTTTGTCTTAATGGTGCAGACCTGATCATGGTCACTATAAGCTAGCCAGCACAAGTTAGGAAGCAGGATAAGGAAAGAGATGTGATTTCACATCAAGGTTATTTTTGAAAACCTGTGAGGAACATAAATTACACTCTAAATTATGTTTTGCTCTCACAACGCCAAGAAATGATAGCGAGAATCACAACATGGAGTTTGTGCAGGAACATTTTAAACATCAGATAAATTTAGCAACTATTAAAGAAAGCTTTCATGAACCTGTGAGGTAGTAAGGTGTGAGCACCAGAAATGCATGTAGGGGCACCCAGAGAGATAGCCAGGGTATCCCACCTCACCTCCAGTTTGATTTACATGCTTTTCTAATCTTCATGAAGATGGAGATGAGCTGCAAGGTAGTTCTGGCAATTGCTCTAAAGTCCCAGTTTCCTAACTGAGCCTTACTTTTCTCTGTAGATAATACTCACTAAAAATATACACACTCAGCAGCGCTCTGTGCCTTCCAAATGATGGCTACCAATACAGGCCGTGCCACCATGCTAGTATGGAGCATTTCCAGCATGCCAAGGAACCATGGAAGTGTGAGGAGGAAAGGAGAGAAATGGAAAGATGATCACCTTTGGCCAAATCCCACAACATGGAATCAGGCAAGGCACAGGCTCTTGTCAGCCTCTTCCCAGCCTGCCATTCGACCTAGCTGTCCCCAAGTCTTGCAGACTCTGGCTGCTTTCCCCCTAGAATGCATACCTGGTTGAAGGGCACTGTCCTGCAGGTCTCCCAATGTACTTCATGGCTTTTGATGGGCAAGATGACCCCCCGGGAGGCTGGGCCTTTTCTGAACATGAAGCGATGCCAGAATCTCTTGGCTTCCTCCTGAAGAGGTGATCTCTCCACTTTCCTCTCATCTGCTGGCTGAGTGAGGGCCTGGATCCCCAGTGGGACATGATCACTTTCCACATCCTTTATGGGGTGAAGTTCTGTCTCAGGTTTCTTCCAGAATCTTCCAAGCCTGGACAGCATCTTCTCTCTCTGCCTCTGGCCTTCCCCAGCCTGGCTGGCGCCTATGAGGTGTGGCACCGCCACAAACAGATCTGGCTTGTCTTCTGCTTCCTCATGGTTGGCCATGGGGAGATCTCTGCGACCCCTTTCTAGGAGCACAAAGGAAAAAGAGCTCTGACTCTGGCAGCTCTCCACACATCGGCCTGCCTTCCCCAGAGGCAAGAGCACAAGCAGCTGAAGTAAGAGGAGATACATGCTACCAGGTTCCAGAGACGGAGATTAGATTCGCAGATGGCTGGGCCTAGAGGAGAGGCAGGACTGCAGCCAGGACGGCCCATATATGCTACCTGCCTGGGAGACTGGGGAGGCAGGTGGTCAGCAGGCAGGCAAAGCAAACACATTAAGTGTTTGCTTACATTATGTAGTGCTAATGGTGTCTTCCCGCCTTCACTTTGGCTCTGTATTTTTGAAGCCCCCCAGGGAAAGCCTGAGACCCAGGGGTTAATTAGCTGGTGGCTTAGCTGTTGTCTGAGACTTATGAGTGACTGTATTGGCAAAAACAACTTACCCTTTGTCATCGTTGTCATTAGGAGAAAAAAAAAAAAAAAAACAGAGCCTGTTAACATTTGCTGCACATCTGCACTGAACTGGGCTAGAAGAGACCCGGCCTGCTGTCTCCTGTGTGTATTCCAGAAGCCTGGAAAGCAAAGCAAACCAAAAGGACATGTTATGCAAAAGTCCAGGCCTGGGAGAGAGAGAGAGAGAGAGAGAGAGAGAGAGAGAGAGAGAGAGAGAGAGAGAGAGAGAGAGAGAGAGAGAGAATCTGCCACAATGGTTAGCAAAGGACTTAGCATTGTGGCTCAGCAGCCTCCTTTGCCTTCTCTGCATCCACATGTGGATTGAAGCTGCTGGTCACAGCCGAGGAGCTAAGGGAATACATCTTCCCTGTCCACATGTGGAGACTCAGCATTCTGGAGTTAATCCTCCCACATTAAGAAGCAAACACCGAGTGCCAAATTTCACAACTGGCCAGAGATCAGTAAACTCTTGCAGTTGTTTACAAATTTCTCCACAGGATCCCAAGTGACATAAGCTGACAGCTCATCAATCAAGGATGATAATGCGTCCCTCAAGCCACTTCATCATCATTGTTATTATTGTTTTTTCTTTCTTTAACTGAGCTAGGCTTGACAATGTGGACAACAAAACGGGGCTTGATGGACTTGGGGATGAAGCTGGAGTGGGGAGCCCTTACCTGACTGAATCCACATCTGCCGTAATTCTAAGTAACTGGCGATCAGATTTAATAAAGACTGAGACAAACACAATTCTTCGGGGACCAAGGGGGTAGATGGCAAATGTGAGATTAGCCCAGGATACAAGAAACATATAGCACCCCAGCTGGGAAACAACACATTTGCTTATCTCCCATGGCCCTTTAATTTAGCCACCACAGGCCTTTCGTTTGCTGGCAGAGGTAATCCGCAATGTACTCTCTTTTTGTTTAGTATGCGGCTTTCTCTCCACAAGTTCCCCACTGAGATGTCTTCCCAGGCATTTGTGTTCATGATAGTCACGGCTGAGTTCTACGAGGCAGAGCCTCCCATAAGCTATTTATAAACTATGTGTAAGTGGATTATCATTTGACTAGACTTCTAAAAGATGTATATTTTACTTGTTCCAGACGCCCCTGGTACTTTTCCTGGTATTCACTGAAGGCCTGTTGATCCATACCACAAGAACATTGACATTCACCATTTATTTTAAATAGTCTTTTTAAAAACATGCATGACACTTGAATTTCTTAGCTCTCCTCAGCCGTCCAATGCGCTGAGCTTTCCAGAGCAGCCATTAGATCTTCTGGTAATAAATATGGTGCGAAAGCCAACTAGGATACATTTCCTGGTTCCTTTTTAACTTCATTGTTCAGTGACTTAAATTCCACCGGTCAGTCAGTCATGCAGTGTCTAGCATGACCCAAACTAAGCACTAATCCAGGGATTCTACCTGGGGTCTCATTTTACCTGGTTCTGGAATTACTGGCTATTGGATACAGTTGGAACAATTTCTGTTGAACAGACATCTGTAGAAGTCTTACTTCGTGGATGAAAAGTCAGGATCGATTCTAGAAAATGACTAAAATGATTAAAATCTGGCTCCCGCCTTAAGCGGATTAGGTATTCAGGGGGCACTGGTTCTCTAATTTTATTACCTATGGGGATGTCAGTCACTCATTTTTAATTTTCTTTTGGTCTTAACTTCCCCTCTTCTGGGCCTAAATTTTGGTACTTATAAATGCCAATTACAAATCACTCTCGGAGAATTTCCTTTTGCTCTTCTGTCCCTTCCTGCTGCTGAAGCATGCAAATATCCTGACTGACACGAAGCCTCCTGTGGGAGAAGCATGGAATGAAAGGCCAACTCCAGACCATCTCTTACAGCTAAGGACAGGGAGGCTCATCTTTCTCAGCGCTGTATATTCTCATCAGTTCTAAAGTTCTGGATGTGACATGCTACCATTTAACCTTAAACATATAAATGAATATTTTTGCTGCTTTCAGAGGGAACGGGTGACCTCTGTTGGTCTTCAGTTGGCATAGGCATCTCTTCTGTCCATTTGGATGAGTCAACTGCAGGCAGCTCTGGAGACTTCTAAACACAGCAGGAAGCTGTCGTGGAGAAAGTCTTACAAACTCCTAGTGTACTCCGAACCAGCTGTTACAAGGAAAGAAGCCTGAGCCACGTTGGGTACACCCGAGAAGCTAAATCCATTTCATGGGCCCAGGTAACTGAGAGAGCCACAGCAACCAGGCTCAGAAATCACTCACTTCATCTGGCCACAGATGCTCTGATTCTGCTTTTAATTTGATCTCGTGTTCAGGGAAGTCATGTGTCTTTTGCAGCCCTAGAACCCTTTCTGAAGATACCTGTGTGAACTGTTTCCTGTACAAGTGGCATTTCTATAGCATATCAGGGAAAGGCAGCCATGAAAGTCAATCTCTCCAAAAAAAAAGTGTTAAGGGCCTCACAACTGCCTATGAGAGAATTCTGTTCCCACAGCGTCTCCAAAGGATGCTGGAAAGGCATGGAGTGTTCTCTCGGGTTAAGCAGAGGCCAATTCTTCCCTGAAAGTCCTTTTCTCAAATCAACAAAGGGTGAGAGGCCACTGTTGATACAGAGATAGGTGTGTGAGCTCAAGAGGACAATTGAGAGATAGAAAAGGAAATTCAGTGTGACGGCTTTGTTTGAGAATTCTATTAGGGTACATGTCATCCCCTCATTTCTACTTTTCCCCAAAACATAGGATAGCATAGAATCATAGGAACATCAGTTTTTTTTAAATGCAAACTAAAGCAGAATCTGTTTTAATATTTAATTTAGTTTTTGTTACTGTGTGTGTGTGTGTGTGTGTGTGTGTGTGTGTGTGTGCGTGCGTGTACATAGCTTCAAAATATATATAAGTCTATTTTTTCCTAACGTATTGGTCCTGGGATGAAACTCGGGTCATGAGGCTTATCTGCAAGTGCCTTTACCCACTGAGCCATTTTGCCAGCCCTTTTTCCTTATTTTTCGAACAAGGAGAATGGTAGAGTAAGTGGTTTCTCATTAAACCATTTTCTCAGTAATTTACTTTAGTAAGTTACTTAAAATATAGAACTATTTCTAATATTATTTCCTGGCCCATTTATGGAAAGCACATATTCAGAAGCATCCCCTTCCCCAATTCTGTTCTATTCCCTGGACTCATTCATTCATTCATTCATACAATGAATAGGTGAGTACCAACACTGTAGAATTGTAGGGACTAATGATAAGGATGTCCTTGTCCATGACTAGTAGATGATTTAATTTGTAGTGTTAATTTAATAAAAGTGCTATTTAATCAAAATGTAAGAAAACTTTAGGCAGATACCATTCTTATACTAATCAGGCTCTATCAACTATTCACAAATGCCAAAACACATTGGATTGCACACTGCTTTTCTTCATTTTACTCAATAAGTATTCACTGAGCACAAGCAAATACAGTAGACGTTATACAACAGCTTTCCTTTCTTTTTGAGTAGGTCAGAAGTAACCAGATTCAATAATACAAAAAGGTTCCACAATAAAGTGCAAGCCTTTTCCTGATCCCTTCTCCCTCCCAGACTGCTGTCCTTGCCATGATCACCTGCTACCTGAGCTTGTTTGCTTTGGGGTACTGTATGTCTCTCAACTTCACCAAGGACAACACTGTCTCTTGGTTTGGTCATTCTGGGTGACTTCTGTGTCCACAGGGATGGCTTGTGACCATGTCATACTAATAACACGTCATTGGTATCAGATGGATGCCCACTCAACCCTGTCTGAAATGGGATAACCTCCACTTCCATCGGCCTCCTCACCCACGATATTCTGACCTGACCCCTGTTGTACCCAAGAGCCACAGCCCTCTGAACTGCGACTTGATGTTTCACACTCACATCGTGTTTGTGGCTTCAGTTCTTACACTTCCTTGTTTCTACATCATGGTCCTTCTTTATCACCCTACTACCACAATTCTAATCAAGTAATGGTTATGTGAATATTTATTTAATATTTGTCTCTACTCTAGATTTTAAATTCTAAAAACCATCAACTAGATGGTTCTTGTCACCATCTCAGGATGTAAGTCAGTTCCTTTCACAGTGTAAATGCTCAAAGGTAATAGTTTAATAAATGGGTGAGGTCATTGATCAATGTGCATCTGTGAATCTTCTGGTCTTCACGTACTGTACTATTCAGCTTGAATTCCATGGTTCACAACTTTGGATTTCTTTCTCTGTTCCCTGCCCTTACACATTCCAACCCTGGAGACATGAAGCTATCCACCTGGGCCCATGGCTACAATACAGCCACACTGCTACCAGAGACAACAGCAAGATGGGACAAATCGGCTCTGTACAAAGTCCTTCTCCCAACCCTGCCCAGCACTCTGCTATTACTCTAGGCCTCTCTTGATTTTCCATATGAACTAGAACTCCAGTTATCTCACCCTTTGATTGCTCTGTCCTGTCCTCATTTTCAGCAACTGACCTTACTTCTTCTTATACAGAGAAAGACGGAAGTCACCAGATAAGAGTTTCTCACATGTGACCTCAAACCCTGCCAGTTCAATGTCTCCTTCCCCGTCCCCCAGAATCACATCCTCTCCACACTTCACTGCATAGCCCCACAGCAAGCTCTCCTAGTCACCTCCCTTAGCATTTTCATAATGTCGGACAGGCTCAGACTTTCAAAATGTCTCCTGAGGAGGTGGGAGGGGGGAGAATAGGGGAACCAGTGGCTGATATGTAGAACTGAATGGTATTGTAAAATAAAAGAAAAGAAAAGAAAAAAAGAAAAAAAATGTCTTCTGAAGCCCTAAAAGCTTCCATGTCCTCCTGCCCTCCAGTGTTCTCATCTGCATTCACAACTCAGTAATGGGATTGCTTGTTCAAACCTGACCTCTAATTTCTTCTCTGCTTTCACACTTACCGGCTGAAGTCCGGCCTCCACTTCTTTAATACGCCCTCCCTCCTTCGAGGACCATCTCTGCCTTCCTGAACTCTTAGCAACATCGAATTCATTTTTCATGGAGTCAGTCCTCAGTAGACTAAAGACAGAAGTGAGCATCAGAAAGAGGGTGAAAAGACATGAGAATCTCAAATCTTTGAATTACAAGAGCAGCCTGTTGCCAGTATTGAGAAAAGTGTTTTCCCTTTTTTATTAATTTTTTTCTTTATTAAGAAACTTTTTATTCATTTTACATACCAACCACAGATCTCCCTCTCTTCCCTCCTCTCCCACCCCAGCCTTCCCCGGTCAACCCACTGCCCATTCCCTCATCTGACAAGATAAGGTCTCCCATGGAGAGTTAGCAGAGCCTGGTACATTCAGTTGAGACAGGTCCAAGCCCCTCCCCCTGCATCATGGCTGTGCAAGGTGTCCCACCATAGATAATGGGCTCCAAAAAGCCAGCTCATGCACCAGGCATGGATCCTGATCCTACTGCGAGGGGGAACCTTAAGCAGATCAAGCTACACAACTATCTCGCTTATGCAGAGGGCCTAGTCCAGCGCCATGGAGGCTCCACAGCTGTTGGTCCAAAGTTTATGAGTTCCCACTAGCTTGGTTCAGTTGTCTCTGTAGGTTTCCCCATCATGATCTTGATGCCCCCTTGCTCATAGAATCCCTCTTCTCTCTCTTTGACTGGTCTCTTGGAGCTCAGCCTGGTGCTTGGCTGTGGATCTCTGCATCTGCTTCCATCAGTTACTGGATGAATGCTCTATGATGACAGTTAGGATATTCACCAATCTGATGACTGGAGTAAGCCAGCTCAGGCACCCTCTCCACTATTGCTAGTAGTCTAAGCTGGGGTCATCCTTGGGAATTCCTGAGAACTTCCCTAGCACCAGGTTTCTCCCTATCTCCATGATGTCTCCCCTCTATCAAAGTATCTCATTGCTCTCCCACTCTGTCTCTGTTCCAGCTTGACCATCCTATTCCCTGATGTCCTCATCCACCATCCCCTATCCTCTATTGCCCACTTCACCCCCAGTTTACTCATGGAGATCTCATCTATTTCCCCTTCCCAGATCGATCCATTTGTCCCTCTTAGGGTCTTCCTTGTTAGCTAGCTTCTCTGGAGCTGTGGGTTTTAGTCTGGTTATCTTCTGCTTTACATCTAGTATCTACTTATGAGTGAGTGTACATAGTATGTTTTTCCTTCTGAGTCTGGGTTACCTCATTCAGGATGATATTTTCTAGTTCCATCCATTTGCCTGCATATTCCATGATGTCATTGTTTTTTACTGCTAAATAGTACTCCATTATGTACATGTACCACATTTTCTTTATCCATTCTTCAGTTGAAGGGCATCTAGGTTGTTTCCAGGTTCTGGCTATTACAAATAATGCTGCTATGAACATAGTTGAGCAAGTGTCCTTGTGGTATGGTTGAGCATTCATTGTGTATATGCCCAAGAGTAGTATCATTGGGTCTTGAGGTAGATTGATTCCCAATTTTCTGAGAAACCACAATGCTGATTTCCAAAGTGGCTGTACAAGTTTGCACTCCCACCAACAGTGGAGGAGTGTTCTCCTTGCTTCACATCCTCTCTAACATAAGCTGTCATCAGTGGTTTTGATCTTAGCCATTCTGACAGGTGTAAGATGGTATCTCAGAGTCATTTTGATTTGCATTTCCCTGATGACTAAGGATATTGAGCAATTCTTTAAATATCAAGAAAGGTGTTTTCTACATAGTCTAGGTAGATCTCCAACTCTGAATGCTGGTACTAGAGTCACATGTCCTGACTTGGGGTTAGCTCCTTCTTTATTCAGTCATTTAATGACAGATAGAGCTAGGCTTAACTAAGATCCATGTGTAGCTTCTTTTTTTTTTTTTTTTTTTTTTTTTTTGGTTTTTCGAGACAGGGTTTCTCTGTGTAGCTTTGCGCCTTTCCTGGGACTCACTTGGTAGCCCAGGCTGGCCTCGAACTCACAGAGATCCACCTGGCTCTGCCTCCCGAGTGCTGGGATTAAAGGCGTGTGCCACCACCGCCCGGCTCCCATGTGTAGCTTCTTAAGCACAGAGAGATGACTATTCAGGGTAAGGACTACCATGTCTAGGGTTTGCAGGGTTCAAAACTCCAAGCACAGGCATTCTCTTGAACACATTTTCTGTTTCATTTCTTTTCCTGGCCTGGAGCTCTACAGTGAGCTTCGTGAATGTTTGTTTCAGCCTCCCAAACCTAATAGCAATGTGGATGGAAACTTCTGGCGAGAATCTGGCTGTACTGTGCTTTCTGAGAGGGGTCTCTGTCCTAGAGGACTTATTCTTAACTCTCCATGTTTAGACTCTATTTTAAAATCAAATTCCCACTAAATCTGGAAGGATTCAGAATAAACCATTCTTTATTTCCCAGGCTGGCTGCATCTCAGAGTGGGTATCTGAACTTTGTCATACTGCCGCTACAGCGCATAGATAACTCTCAGGAGAAGGATTTTGACACTCCTAAGACAGGTAACTCGGGCAGGAGGAGGATGTTCCTGCCAGGTAACAGAGGCAGCTTGTCAGTTGCTATGCTCCAGTTGGAAGATGGAGGTGGTGTATCACCAACAGAGAGTGCAGGGGCATCTGTCTCAAAACTGTTCCCCTCCTGGCCGCCTTGCCAGTTTCTGCTTATACAATGCAGGCAGCTTGGGGGAGCCATATTGTCCCTATAAGCTCATAACACATGGACAAATGATTAAAAACACATGGAAAACAGTTCCGCAGCTAAGCTGCAATTCAGATGGGACGGAAAATCAACTTGCAAAGCTTTCAGCTGACTCAGGGCCAAGTGTGGGACAGAATGCAGGAGGAGTTGCCAAAAGAAAGGAAAGTTGTGTGTATGTGGGGGGGTGGGGTGCAAATCATGGATCAGAAACCTAAAACAATGACGCCTTGTATTGACAGCCCTTCTCCGAGGCTTTCCAAGAGCAGGCACTAGAATCAACTCTTTGAAAATATTAAAACCTTCATTTCATGAAAGGTTTTGGACAGATTTATATTTTCTACCCTCTATAAATAAAAGTTGGCTTTACTATCTTGGCAACACCTATGCAGAAACATAATCTTAAGTATCTGTAACATAAATATTAAAGTATTACACATAATATTACCTCTAGGTGTGGGAATTAGGTAACAAGATGGCTGGAGACAAACTGGAAAAAAACAACCAAACCCAGTGATAATAAAATGGAAAAGCAGAGCAAACCTTCTGGCCAAGGTTTCCTTAAGGCTGCTTGCCTGAGTCTGGGCTCAGGTTGACCATAAACTCAGAAGGGCTGAGACACATTTACACAAAGTTCGGCTTAACTTAATGCAAAACCCTAAGAGGGCTTATTGTACCTGGTCACTAAAACGACCTGGATTCTACTGGGTAGGAAAGCAGTGGGCAAAGGCATTTACTGGGAGACTTTCCCTGCTGCCCTTCCTGTTAATTAGCTTCCACCCTGAGTCCTTCCTCACTCCCATACAGGCCCAACCACCATCCCTTCCATATATAGTCCCGTTGGATGATTATTGATTTGATGCATGATCTGTAAATACATCCTTTTCAGTACATGCAACAAATGTACACTTAAATGCTGAATGCCAAAGGAAATTTCAATAATGTGGCTCCAGGAGCCATGCTCAGGAAGCAGCTAATACCCAAGTTCAGCCCATTAGCACAGCAAACACCTGCCGTCAGGCGGGACATCATCCCTTCATTTAGTTCTTATTAGAATGGGATTTGTGCATTACAGTTCTTGTCTAAAAGAAAGGCATCATGGGACTTTCAAAGAGGGCTTTCATAGTCATCTGGATGTCTCCTAAAAACAGTTCCACACTGAACACAAATGCCTTAACACATGGGAAAGTTATCACTTGTAATACAGAACCTTAAAACCCCAGTTCTCACCCCCCACTTCCTCCTCCTGGTTGCAGTTAGTCACTGGTGTGATTCTGAGAATAATTATGCTAAGTGAAAGAGAAGGGCAAAAATAGTAGAGTGCATATGTAGTCCATTTATAGAAAATTCTAGAAGTTATAAGCCAATCTATAGTGACAGAAAGTCAATCAGGTATTACCTTGGGATGAGGAAAGCAATCTGGAGAAATCAAGAGATTGAAAAGGGACATGAGGAAGCCGGGCAGTGGTGGTACATGCCTTTAATCCCAGCACTCAGGAGGCAGAACCAGGGCATCTCTCTGAGACCAGCCTGGTCTACAGAATGAGATCCAGGAAAGGCACCAAAACTACACAGAGAAAAAAAGAAAAGGGACATGAGGAAAGTTTTGAGAGAGGTGGATGTATTTACTGTCTTAATTATAAGAAATGACATGAATACATTATGCCAAATGACACATGTTAAATGTATAGTTCATTATCTGTCAATTATAAACAGTGTCAATAAACTTTCTTAAAGAAAAAGAGACCTGTGAGTGGTGGTGACACATACCTGAAATCCTAGCACTTGAGAGGCAGAAGCAGGAGGATCAAGAATTCGAGGTCATCCTTGGGTACACAAGGAGTTCTAAACCAGTCAGGGCTACATAGACCTTTTCTTAAAACACACACACACACACACACACACACACACACACACACACACACACACGAGTTCCTCATGAATGTAGACAAAAGTGTTTGGAAAAAACTCTTACCAACTCAAACCCAACAACATGCAAATGGCTAACCCATCTCAACCAAGGAAACAGCTGAGAGAATAAAAGGAGAAGCCAAGGATTAGGAGAAAACTTTCTTATGCAGAGTAAAACTCAAGAACAAGAATTTTTGATAGGGCCAAGATTTGAAGAGATATTTCACTAAAGAAGATCTATGGATGGCAAACACACACATAAAAATATGACCATTAGTCACCAGGAAACATCAATTCAATCCACGGTGTGGTAGAACCATAGGCTTAGTAGTCACAGCTCATCCCCCTACCCCACATAAGTGCTGCTGAGCATGTGGAGGGGCTGAAATAGTTGGGCTCTTCTGGTGGGAATGGAAAATAGAGTTACCACTTTGGAAAACAATTTTGTGGTTTCTTAGAAGCCGAAACACACTGCATGATCCACCATCGTACCTCTAGGTATTTACTTAAGGGAAAAGACAGCAAACTATCCATTCAGAGACTAACACGTGAATGTTCATAGCAGTTTTATTTGTAACAGACGCCACTCTGAAGAGCCTACACCTCCTCTATTGTGTGAGCAAGTGAACAAGCTGTGTGGGTATCTCTACAAAAGAACAAAGCAGATGAGCTGTTGACGTAACAAAGATCAGACAGTTTCAAACTAGCCACTCAAATTCTTCAAGTTGTTCGTGCTTTTTATTGAGCTTTGATAGTTTGTGTTTTCAGAGAATTCACCCATTTTGTTTAGATTGCTGGATTTATTCTACTAAACTATTCGTGATATTCCCCACTAGTGTAAGAATGGCTAGGGACTTTGGTGCTGCCACCCGCCTCTTTCCTGGTCTTGGTAATCAGTGTCTTTCCTTCCTGGTCAGTCTGGCTAGAACTTACATACATTTTTTTTTCCAAAGCATCATTTTGGCTTCCTCAATATCATCTATTATTCTTCATTCCTTTTCTCATAGTGCTGGGATAGAACCCAAGGTCTTTCCCATGCTAGAGAATCCCTCAATAATAGAGCCTTTGGAGTTTTGAACCATGGTTTCATTATACAGCACAGGATTAGTGATAAACTTAGAATCCTCCTGCCTCTGCCTGTATACCACTGCTCTTGACATTCCTCGGTGTTCTAGTTTGACGTTTGTTAATTCCTTACTTTGGCCTTCTCCTTGTCCATTTTTCTTCTTTCTAGACAGGGTCTACTATGTAGTGTTGTTGGTTTTTTGTTTCTGCTCTTTTGGGGGCTTGCCACCCAGCTCCCAAATAAATCATACATGGAGGCTTATTCTCACTTATGAATGCCCGGCCTTAGCTTGGCTTGTTTCTTGCCAGCTTTCCTTAACTTAAATTATCCTGTCTACCTTTTGCCTCTGGGCTTTGCCCATTCTCTTACTTCTGTAAATCTTACTATTATTCTGTGGCTTGCTGTGTAGGTGAGTGGCTGCTCCCTGATACATACAGCTCCTTCTCCGGCTCTGTAGGGAGCCGCTATTCAAAGATGGCGCCGGCTTCCTGGTAGCCTAGCTGTAAACAACTCCATATTGGGCTATGATGCACGAGTATGGTAATTGGCCTTATGTCCTCAGCCTATCCCGTGGCTCCCCGTGTTCGCATTCTGGCGGGACCCAATCACAGTACGGCACGTTTGCCTGATTCCCTTTATAAGCAGCGGCAGTTTAGTCCTCGGGGCCCCTCACCTCCCGCTCTCCCTTAACCAAGAGGTGCTCCAATAAAGTGTGATCTGAGAAGAATCCTCATGTGGTGGTCGTTCTTCCTCGCTGGTCAAGGAGCTCGCCGCACGGCTCATTCCTCCTTTCCTCCCAGATTTCTCTTTCTATATATTCTCTTTGCCTGCCAGACTCACCTGTCCTTTCTCCTGCCTCACTATTGGCTGTTCAGTTCTTCATTAGACCATCAGGTGTTTTAGACAGGCACAGTAACACACCTCCACAGAGTGAAACAAATGCAACATGAACAAAAGTAACACACCTTAATATACTACAACAATGTTGTCCTTGCTGACCTGGGACTTGCTATGTAGATTAGGTTGGCCTTGAAGTCACAGAGATTTGACTGCCTCTGACTCCCTAGCCCTGAGATGAAAGGCATGTGCTGTCATACTTGGTGTATTTCTTCTTATGAAGGTAGAAGGGGGGTTATTAAGTGAAGATCTATATACTTTTTAATATAAGGTCTTACTATTATAAAGTTTCCTCTGAGCACTGCCTTAACAGTATCCCACAAATGTTTATATATTTTCACTTTTATCCATATCAAAATACTTTAAAATCTCTTTTATTTTATCCATAACATACACATTAAAGAAGTGTATAATGTAGTGAGTAACCATGTTGAAAATCTTCCAGAAACATTTTTTGTTATTGATTCCTAATTTAATTCCATTATATCCAGGGAAGATATTTCTAGGCTTAAAAAACATACAGACACTTCATTTTTATACCCTAAAACGTTGTCTGCCCTGGTAAATGTTTCACAAGCATTTAAAGACAGATTCTGATACTTCTGGATGGTTCCAGAAATCTCAGTTATGTTAATGTAGTTAGCGATATCCACGTTTCTGCACCCTCATTGATTTCCTCACTACTCATCCCATTGATTTTAAAGAAAGGAGCATTGACGAGTCTCACTGTGAGTATAGATTTATCCATTTCTCTCCTACCAGCTTTGACTTTACCTATTTTTAAACTTCGTTACCAAGTGCGTGTTTGTTTCAGATCACAACGTTCCCTTATGGATCGATCCCTTAGCATTATGAACCAATCTTCCTTCGGTATCCTTGGCAATATTCTTTGCTTTAAAATTTATGCTGTCTGACGTTACCAAAGCCACTCCAACTTTGACCAGGTCTAAGGTGGCTTATCTTTTTCAGCTCTTCCACTTTCCATGGATTGAGTATTTACATTAAAAGCATGTTTCCTAAAGGCAGCATGTAGTTGGATCTGAACACGGTTTTGCTATACAGCATGTTGAGCCAGACTGCCTTTGGGAAGCAAAGACACAGGTGTAGAGAGGAAGGAAGGCGTACCACTCGGCACTCCTTGGAAAGTGTTACAGGTTACCTCGAGGCCACTAATGGAAGTGTTGGTTGATCTTTGTTCCTTTCTGTCTTAAGATAAACTGAGTTTTACTACCTAGCAGAGTTTAGGGCCTATAAAAACTGTTCAAAATGAACAGTTATGTGTAAGGTATGAGGATAGTATATTCATTTCCTGCACGATCCTACTCTAAAGGCTTGTAAAATTAATTTCACAAAAATCTTGGTGTTCTGGACATTACAGACATCCAGACACACTCTGCTGTTAGTAGCAGTTCTTTGCCACGGTTGATGGGGAGGAAAGAGGAGATCAGTAAGGCAACCTTGCCAATTTAAAACAATATTGAATTTAGCATTCCTAGCCCACGGACCAATGGGACAAACAAGCAAACCAAATCTAGGTGAGCATCAGGAAATACAATGGAAGGTGTATCTGAGTCAGTAAGATAAACACAGCAAATCCAGCATTCCATTTCCAGCTCCTGAAAATGAATTTTATGTCGAGACTTTCCATAGCACTTCAGTTTGGAATTCATTCTTAAGGTATTCTCTTTGGGGCTGGGGCTGTAGGTCAGTGACAGAGTGCTTACCTAATGTGTGCTGGTTTTAATTTCCAGCACCTCAACAAATTATAAAATGAAGTACTCACTTCAATAGTTTGTAGTGTATTCCTGCATTGTGTAATCATCACCACTACCTAACCCCAGAGTATTTCCATCCCCTCGGAAGGAAATTCTATACCTATTGCTAGTCAGTTTCAACCCCTCAATTCCTCTACTCTCTGGCCCACTTTGGGTTTATAGATTTGCCTATTTTGGGCATTTCATATAAATAGGATCATACAATATATGATTTAGGGTGTGTCTTTCATAAATTTTATAAGACTTACTATTCAAAGACATTGTACTAGAATACAATAAAACCACCTGAATATTACTATTGGAAGAGAGTCTGCCTGCCATTTGTGTGTGTGTGTGTGTGTGTGTGTGTGAGAGAGAGAGAGAGAGAGAGAGAGAGAGAGAGAGAGAGAGAGAGAGAGAGAGAGAGCATGCACACAGAGATCAGTATATGTATGGGAGAAGTGTGCATGTACATAGAGGCCAGTTTGTGTGTGTGTGTGTGTGTGTGTGTGTGTGTGTGTGTGAGAGAGAGAGAGAGAGAGAGAGAGAGAGAGAGAGAGAGAGAGAGAGAGAATGAGCATGCACACAGAGGTCAGTATATGTATGGGAGAAGTGTGCATGTACATAGAGACCAGTGTGTGTGTGTGTGTGAGAGAGAGAGAGAGAGAGAGAGAGAATGAGCATGCACATAGAGACGTGTGTGTGTGTGTGTGTGTGTGTGTGTGTGTACACATAGAGGCCAGAGTTGACCTCCTCCGATGTTGCTGCTTAGGAGCTGTCCACCTTATTTTGAGACAGTGCCTCACACTGGGACCTGGTTTTACCCATTAGACTAGCCTGGCCAGAGAGCCTCAGGGACATTACAGTCTCCACCGCCCAGCACCAGGATTGCAAGCACAAACCCCCACTCTGGCATGTTACGTGGGTGCTGGTTAAGAACATGGTCCTCGGGCTTGTACAGCAAGCACGTTACTCATTTACCTCCATCGCCATCCTGCTGCCTGTCATCTCTAAGATACCAGTCCTGATGCTGATTTCACATCGTGGTTTCAGAGGATCTCAGTGTCCTCCTCTGTAAAATGTGAGCAGCAGATAAGATGATATCAAAGATCTCTCTTTAATTTCTGTTGCTCCAGGAATCTATTTTAGAGACACAAACTGCCTATTGTTTAGGGGGGAGTTAGAAAATGAATTAACCATATTTAAAACTCTTTGTTCCCATCTCCTTAGTGGAGACATGAATTCAGAAGGACTGGTTGGTATTAATGACACTTGGCCTTGATTATAAGCTTAGGAAGTGATTATTATTAAGATCACGTCTTAATCTGGACAAATGCAACAGAAATCACCTTGAACCGTTTGCCCCTGAGTGTGCTCCCCCCCCCCCCCCCCCGTCTGAAAAGAGATGACGTAATTACCAAGCTCCACTGCAACTTTCTCTCTGGTCAAAAGCTCTCCAGCGAAACTGGGCAGTGATGGCACACACCTTTACCTTTAATTCCAGCACTCAGGAGGCAGAGGCAGGTGGAACTCTGAGTTCAAGGCCAGCCTGGTCTACGAAGTGAGTTTCGGGACAGCCAGGGCTATACAGAAGAAACCCAGGCTTTAAAACTTTCAAAAATTTTTATATATGCTCTGTGCTTTTCTTTCTTTCTTTCTTTTATTTTTTTTCTTTTTTTTCTTTTCTTTTGGTTTTTTGAGACAGGGTTTCTCTCTGTTGTTTTGGTGCCTGTCCTGGATCTCACTCTGTAGACCAGGCTAGCCTCAAACTCACAGAGATTTGAGCTCTGCCTCCCAAATGCTGGGATTAAAGGCATGCGCCACCATCACCTGACTACTTCCTACCATCTTATTGATGTTTAAGACCATATGAGGTGTAGAGCTGATGATATCTATTCAATATCACTGAATAAATACTATATGGGTACACAGAAGCTAATAACTAACAGCCAGTCTAACCAATAAAAAAGAACAGGCATGTTGAGATTTCTCACCCATCCCTTCCCAAAGGGGGTAGACTCATTAAGATACAAACTGATTGTGGCACATGCCTGGCATCCTAGCACCTGGGAGGCTGAAGCAGAAGGGTCATGACATCAAGGCTAGCCTGGGCTACATAGTGAGAGACTGTCTTGAAAAAGCAAATAAAGTGATAGAAATAAAACAATACCTGTGAGGCTCCATTGAAAATGTAAAATATAAAAAACTAAAGGTACAATATCTGAGAAGGAGATGTTTATTTTATTAATTTTGACACAACACTAGATACAGTAGATTCAATATGCTACCTCATTACAGAAATTAGTCAGCACCAGTTGATGGTTTAAATTACACAGAACCATAGTGTTTATTAAAATGCATACATATTTGGGTTGTTTTAAAAATAGAAATACAAATAAATGTTACCCAGTTTGCTTTTACCACTGCAGGGAAGGAGAGGAAATGATTAACTGTGGCTTTTAAGATTTCTCTTTAGTAGATATACAGTATGTGTTCTTTAAATACCAAACTTTAGAAAATTTTGAAAAGTTATATACCATTGAGCTGCACGTATGTCCTTGCATGTGGGGAGTTCCTGGGTGAGCATTCAAGTTAGAGAAAAAAGGCTGGGGACAGTCAGATTGCACCTCCTATGTCCTTCCTGGCTGCTCTCATCTCCAGACATTCCAACTCAACCCTGACGGTCATGTCATGGCCAGAATCTAAGATTTGTCTGACTTGTATGTTCGTTCAATCATTTAGACCTGATTTCTCAATTTGATAAAGCTTTCATGATCAGGAAAATTTCAAAATGGTCTATTTCTAATTTTTTTTTAAAAAACAACAGACCATACACAGTTTTAGAATGAATTTCTCAGCCTCTGAACTGTGAGATCCATCCTCTTCCCTTCACCGAGGGTCCCACCTTTGCATAATACAAAAGCTAGTGGATCACAAGGAACTTGGCTGGAGCCAGAGCGGAGGAAGGGTTTGCCTATTTTGGTTAAATGCTAAAGGATCCTTATGTTCCACATATCTTTGCATTTTACTGTCTACAGAGGACTCCAGCCCTCCGAGGTAAGAGCGCCCAACTCTGCAATTACATCTGGATTTCAGTAAGAGACAGAATGTCTGAGTCTTGTCCTAACCTCTTTAGGTAAATTTTTCTATGAACTGAAACTTTGATAAATGAGCAGAAACGAAGCGAGTCTGTCATGTTTTATATCCAGAAACTGGAAAGACTTTCTTAAGCCATTTTTAGTGTCTATAACACTCGAGATATTATTATTCTATTTAAAAAGTCTGCCCTAAAGCTCTAGTCTACATGAACACCTCATTTAATTCTAAAGTTACACTGGTGCTCATATGACAAGTTATATTTGGCACAGCCGTATTTTTCAGTGATCATGAAAAGAGAAATTTTAATAAACATTTCAAAAAGGACATTCTAACTTCCTATAATTAACCCGGGGTTCCAGAAGGGATTGTTGAGAGAGGCACAGCATGCTTCATTGCTACAAAAACATTTCACTCAACTGAGTTTATAAATTAATAAGGTACCTTCTATTAGAGAATCTAGTTAGCAGAGTATCTCTGCAAATATTACAGATTTAAAGGCTGGAAGTCACATCAAAACCCTTTCCAAGACTGTGGACTTTCAAAGGTTCTGTTTCCAGTATTGTTTTCCATTGTTCATCAGTACAGTTCATGGGGATGCTTCTGAGACAGTGGTATTTTTCTTCTGTATGTCAACCAGTATGCATATTTGCTCCTTATTCCAAAGGTCCTTTAAAAATATTAGTCAGCATAGTAAATGGAGAAGGAGATATTGCTACTTCAAAATTCACATGGCCTTGGAAGGCAGGGATATTTAGCCAAGGAATGGCATAATGCCATGATTGCATTGGAACAGAACATGGCTCATAAATTGTATGGTTTGATCTCTTCAGTAGAGGTAGAACCCTGCCTCTACCTCACTAGATCTGTGCAGTTGAGCATTCTCATGAAAGACTCTTCTATTCAAAAGAGAGCCCCTTTGTGTACCCACAGCCTCTAATTTTAAGTTTCACACTAAAGAGCCTAAGGATACAAACCAACCCTTGGCATTCAATCTTGGTTTCATGGATCTGAAGGGCTAGTTTCACTCAGACTCTGTGGTAGGAGCACCTGTAATACTGCTCTTTCTAGATGGACTCATTTGAGGTCTAGGAACACAAATATCTAAGGTCCATGGAAACATATACTGCATCAGAGTTGGCATAGGAAAGAATATGAATCATCTAGAAGAAACAAATATTACAGCCTATAATACTGCAGGTGTTTATTTAGAAAAATATTGAGATACGGAAATTGTATCTCATCTTGAAAGACGCATTCATGCATCCACTTTCCTAGGACTGTTGATCTAGCTTCCATGTTTACTTGATAGACTCACAAAGACATGCCCAGCCAGCCACAACAATGCATTTCTACTGAGCAATATACGTAGGTCTTGGAAATAGATAGGTGAGAAGTCTCAGGTTATATTCGGAGTTTCCTTGAGCACACAAAATTGTGAGTCTTGCCTTTACTACAGTTCTTTGACTGCCATTGTCCTCTTTTGTGAACCAAAACACAGTTCTTCCCAGGCTTTGGGTGCTGAGGAGCCCCTCTCCTCCAGTTGGTGAAAGCAACAGGTTCACCTCCAATCCACTCCCAGCGGCCAGTACGTGCTTGATTCTTCAAGCCTAATGTGAGTCAAGAGAACATACCAAGTATTTTTATTACATTTAAACTTAGGTACCATGGCTATCCTTTTCCATTTTTTCTACTCCTTCTTTCAGTGCTGGTATTGAGTTTATTTCTTTATACACGGTAGGCAAGTGCTCTACCACTGAGCTAGGTCCCCTTCTCTGCTATTCTTCACTTTTTGAGTATGGTCTCGTTAAGTTCCCCAGTTAGTCTTGAACACGTGGTCTTCCTACCTCAGACTTCCAAATAGTTGTAATTACGGTAGTGTACCAACAACTTGCCTTAGTCTATGGTACTAAGCATAGATATAAAGAACCATGAGTCCCAGTTCTAGATCCAAGAATAGGATTTGGGGATACAACATAACACGCTTAGGAGCATCAGACTTTGGAGCCAAGCAGAGTCTGTTCTCTTTGGGTAAGTTACTCACCCTTTCTGAGTTTTAGTTTTCCCATCTAAAGAATGGGCATAGAAACAGGATCTGTAGTTTGTTGAAAGTTAAAGACGCTAGCCTGTGTAAAATTCTTACCCTAAACAAAGAGCTACGGCAATCAAAGAATGCTGAGAGGGGAAGACGCGGCCTTTCCAGGGAAGAGGCCCTCAGCTGGCTAGCTAACACCAACTGGTCAAACCTGAGTTTATGTGCATACAAGTTAATGTTGTATGGATTGAGACGGTTGCGTTTATATATTTGAGAATATATAACTGTGTAATTATATAATTATTATAATAATGTATATAATTAAAGAAATAGAGGCCATGAATTTGAGAAAGAGCAAGTGCGGGGTAGGAAAGTGTTGTGCTGTGGTTTGAGAATCTTCCTAATGCTGCACCCCTTTAATATAATTATGTCATTCCTACTTCATAACTGTAATTTTGCTACTGTTATGAGTTGTAATATAAATATCTGTTTTCTGATGGTCTTAGATGACCCCTGTGAAAGGATTATTCAATTCCTAAAGGGTTACGACCCACAGGCTGGGAGTCATAGTGTTAGAAGGAAGAAAGGAAAAGGGAAAATCATGTAATTAGATTTTAATTTAAGATTTTAAAAAAAATCTTTCAACATATCTGGTGTCTACTTAATGGCAGCTGTTATTACTTTTAGAATTTATGTTTATTTTTATTTTATGTGCATGAGTATTCTACCTACATGCAGGTCTGAGCATTATGTGTGTGAGGTACCAGAAGAGGACATAAAGTCCTCTGGAAACGCAGTTACAGATGGCGGTGAGCTGCCATGTGGGTGCTGGGAACCAAGCCCAGCAACTCTGCAAGAGCAGCCAGTGTCCTTAACTTGTTGAGCCCTCCCTCCAGCCCCAGAAGGCCCTGGCACCTACCCACAAAGCTCCTACTACAGGGAAACAGATATTTTGTTGCTCATTATTCCTCCTTCCTATTCTTTAAAAGCTTTTTTTGTCTTTGAATGAAAATGGCCCATAGGCTCACAGGGACAGGCACTATTGGGAGGTGTGGCCTTGTTGGAGTAGGTGTGGCATTGCTGGAGGAAGTGTGTCACTAGGGGCAGGCTTTGAGGTCTCAGATGTTCAAGCCATGCCCAGTGTGGCACTCTCTCTTCTTGCTGCCTGTGGCTCCAGACATAGAACTCTCTGATCCTTCTCCAGTACCATGTCTGCCTGCACGCTGCCATGTCCCACCATGATGATAATGGACTAAACCTCTAAAACTGTAAGCCAGCCTCAATGAAATGTTTCCCTTTATAAGAATTGCCATGGTCATGATGTCTCTTCATAGCAGTATAGCCCTAAGTAAGACAA
Source organism: Peromyscus maniculatus bairdii (assembly GCF_049852395.1). NCBI lineage: Eukaryota > Metazoa > Chordata > Mammalia > Rodentia > Cricetidae > Peromyscus > Peromyscus maniculatus. The sequence continues at coordinate 103,764,695 of NC_134853.1, forward strand.
CCTTCATTTTCAGTCAGAAGATGTTTCAATCTGCTGTAATTCCAATAAAAATCAGTTTTCCTTGCCTTGCCTCTCTACTCCCACCTGTAATTTCTAAAAATTAGATTCTAATATTATAAGTATCTGTAATATTTGCTTAAAGAAGCACTTTCCCTAATTCTCATAATAGAAATTTTAAAAAGAAAGGGTGCGAGAAAGGAACTCTCTAATGGTAGCATAGTCTGAAATCTTGCCATTCGGACTTGACCTTGACAACAGTTCCAGCTACCAGCTGCCTTCCTCCACTGACATTTCAGTCAGGAACACCCTATTCTGCACTGGATTACCTCCTTGGATTATTCATCAGATAACATGTGCCTTTGTAAACACAAAGCCTTAGAATCGTTACAGATTCACAGGAAAGTTAAGTTCCAGAATTGTTACAGATTTACAGGAAAGTTACGTTCCAGACTAAATCAACACTCTTAGACCATGTCTGAATTTAAAGGCCCAGTGAAGCTAACAGAAAAAGCTAAGAACCAAAGACTATCTTTATAATTATTACCCCAAATACAATGCCTCTCAAAGGGGCAGCGGGAACACGGACTCTGATGTGCCCTGAGAATTCTGCTTCTGAAGTAACTTGTAAAGATTTGTTATAACTGTCCAGATTAGAGAAAATATTAAAAATCTGAAAAATCAAGGAATAACATTCCAAGTACATAGTGAAGGGTTCACAACGCGGTTACATTTACTGGGCGGACACTTCCGCCTAGCCATTTCCGCATCAAAAGTGTCTTTCGTAGCTAGGATACCCGGTGGGCCCGGATATCTCCGCCTAGCAAGTTCCGGGCCAAGGGGTCTCGCGTGATCAGAGTCCCGTGGCATTGCATGGTCATGTAAGCGCGCAACGTGACCATGTGGTCTACGCACACGCGTAGAGTAGTGACGTGACCTGGCCACGCCCCCAGCCGGTTTTAAAAGTCCGGCGCGATATTCCCCATTCTCTTCTCCACGCACGTGTCTCTCCCACAGGCCTGCACTTTCTGTCCTTTGTTTCTAATAAACTCTATAAGCGGATTCTGTCGTGTTTCGTGACGTTTCCTTGCAAGGGGTAAGAACACAACGCAGACAGAAAACTAACACATAGAACTGTTGATTAGCGGTAAATCATTTCCAACTTTAGCATGTAACTTTATTTGTATATACATATTCTACCTGCACATAAATTTCTTGTTTATTCTAAATTATCCCATGTTTCATATACAATATATAGTTTATATAATACCTAATTGTTGAGTCAATTAATATACATACATAAGAAATTGTTACAGCCTTACTAGCTAATGTAAGAACAATAAATATTAACTACACCTTCACATAGTTATGTTGTAATCTAGCGTACTCTATTTATAGATATTTCTAAATTTGTAAACTTTAGAAATGCCATTGTATTGAATTTTTATATCTCTCAGTCTAACTACATCCCTCATTATGTCTTTGAAATGGATGTCCAAGAATGAAAGTCATCTTCCAAAAAGCCAAAAAGTCTAAAGTCTTTTTTTTTCTCTCTCTTGATACTAGGTATTGAACCCAGAGTCCTGCACATGCTCACAATATGCTCTGTCACTGGACCATACTCCTGGTCTTAAGATGGTTTTAGCTGACTGACCAGCTCACCCTTGCATGTCATCATAAGTTACAATCACTTGGCCAATGGATGGGCATGGCAGGCATCAGTTCCTTTGCTGATTGTGTGCTTGCTCCCTGCTCAGCAGAATGCAGACACTTACCTATCCAGAAGGGCTTTCTTCCACTGATTTCCCATAGCCACTGCATGTGCCTCCTGGAGAGTACGGTCACAAGGTTGCCCTGGTGCCTGCACATACACAAATGAGAATGAGAGTCTCAGCACCAGGGAGTCTACATTGCTGCCCATATGATGTGCATGATAGAAATAAAAAAAGAACATTAGTAAATGTGTAGAAAATGCTTTTCATTATCTCAGTACTCTGCTTTGATTAGTCTATGGAATGGGAGATGGGCAGCAGCAACGGAAGTGGTATACTACATAGCTCGATTTACATCACAGCTCATGTAATTAGAATATCTTTTTGGAAATTAGCAACTGTCTGCTTGTAAAGATTAATTAGATTAATTACTTAACACGAAAATATTATAAAGATTATCATCCTCCTCCTTCTTGGAGACAGGATCTCATGTAACCCAGGCTAGCCCCAAACTCCACACACAGTCAAAGATACCCTTGAACTTCTGATCCTCTTACAGGAATTTTTTTTATAGCTAGTATAAATTTGACAATCACCCACTTAATTTGATCAATAAAGTACCCCAATTTTTAAAATGATTTGAAGTCTAAATTTTGAGCTTGGTGTGTTTATTCAAATAACCCAATAGACATGACCCTTTCCATATCTCAGTGAAAGAGACTAGATCCATTATCAAACCTCCTCCATTTTACAGACGTTAGAAAAGCCCTTCCTGCTAGCACACACCATTTTCCCTCAAAATAGATTTCTCTATGAATTACATTGAAGCTAGCTAGCTGAGTTATTCCTATAAGCAGCAGTCCATTATCTGAATTTTCCAATGGGGCTTATTTAAAGCTCTTTAATAACACTCCCATAAAAGCCAGTAAGTTATGTTCTTCTTGAAAAGAGAAGAAATGGGTTCAAGGAAGAAACAATACATAATGAATGCACATAACATATCATTACAACACATTGTGACCTATAGATATACAGTTATTCCAACCAATAAAAATAAAGTAGGAATTAAAAATATTAAAAACTGGTGGGATTGCTCAGTGGGTAATGTAATGCCTGATGACTTAGGCTTGGGACCCACATCATGGATGGAGGGACCCGATTCCTGAGTTTTCCTCTGACTTCCATATGGACACCAAAGCACTCATGCACCACATGCCCATAAATGAAGAAAAACAAAATGTAATCTAAAAAATTGTAAGCCAAATGACAAGAAAATAAAACCACACCAATTTTCTTGCCTGATCAACATTTGTTGACATGAAAACAAGTGGAACATAAAATAGCAATACATACAAAGTTAAATAACTGCGGGGCTAAACTTCATTCATTTAGCCTATGTCTTTCCAAAAGTCAGTAACTACAATTTGTTTCTTAATGACTTTTCCTTCCACAATCACAGGATTTGCTGTTCTGTAATTCAATGGTGTCTTATAGGCCTCCTGAGATCTGTAAGACTGCGGGAGAGCTTCAAGCTGCTGGATTGGAGCTTTATGACTTGGTTTTGAACCCATTATTTACTGCTGGCTCCTGTCGGACAGTTACAGGCACTACAGTGAGACACCTCCTCATATCCAGTGTGGCCATTCTTTGTGCTCTGGGCTCAGGACACACAATGTTCGACTGGTGCTAAATGAGCTTGGGCTATCCCATCACTGTGGAGTGCTGAGCTGAGAATCAGGGAAGCAGGATCCATTTCCTGTTTGGCGCCTCTGTCCCTTCCCCCATAATTTTCTTACCAATTGCCACCAACCTCACAACCATTACCAGGATGGATATAGGTTTATTCCTGGATACTTAGCATCTCCCCTGCTTGAAAATTTTTGAAACTATCTTTAAAACAGACCTTGTAGAATGCATTTTAGCTGCTTAAATACAGTTCCAGTTTTCTGCTTAACTCTCCAAAAAACAAGAATTTCCCCCACCAAAACAAACAAAAGATAGGCAGAAAAATAGCTATATCTCATCAATGCAAAATATTAAAGCAATGATTCACAAACCAAATGTTTTGGCACATGTGTGGTGACTTTAAGCAAAAAAAATTTTCCTGTTCATTTTGTTCAAAAACTTATAAAATATGATAAATAATATCTGTACAGACTTGTATGTTTATAGATATAAAATTGAAATATGTAGGTAATATATATAAGTAAAATCCTTTGGAAACTCTAAAACATGAAAGATTCAAAGTCCAGGAGTAGAAACAGGGGCTTTACTTTTTCTGGCTATGAAAACAAACATCTACTTATTCAAAAGATTTTGCAAAAGTACTGATATTTCAGGGCAACTCTTTAAGGACAGGCCAGCAGGGGTTCCAGACGCTCCTGTGGGATGGGGGAAATGGCATCATAGATAATGATCTATAATAATAGAATTACCAAATGTACAATGACTGCCTAAGGAAATGAGCAGATGAGATTACAATATGTAAATTCAAGAAATGCCTAATCTAGCAGTCTGGCTCCTTTGGGTTAGAAAAATAATAAAACACCAATGGAAAGGCAAAGAGATGGGAGATAAAGATTGAGTTGAGTTAGTAATCTGATTAGGGACAAGGGATAACATACAATTTACTGTTCTCATTGAAACACAGGCATTTTAAATGACCCTCTGGAAATTAAAAAAAGAAAGAAAGAAAAAAAAAAACCAGACATATACCAGGGAGAGGCCAAGGAAACAGCACAGTATAAGGTAACAGTCCCTCAAGCCCAATCAAAACACATTCTGTATGTGTACTAATCCTAACGGTGGATTCTAAAGCCATTTTCTAAAATATCTACTGATAAAGCAAAGCTACAAGTTACAAAATGTAAATGTGTGACTTTAACTTCAAAAAAGGGATTGATAAGCACTAGAGAAACGCCCGTTGTCAAGCCAACCAGACTGTGAACAAGGTAAAGGTGATCCAGAGAGACCTGGGTGAAGGAAGCAGGAGGCCCAGGGCATGACTAAAGCTGATGGCAGAGGGGGATCTGGGGTGCAGAGACAACTCTTGCTGGAGAGGGGGCCTTACTACCCCCGAATGCTCCTCCTGAAATCATATGATTTGTTTAAAGCTCCCAGTGGCGTTTTTTAAAAGTGACTGAAGCCAGTATGTACATCTCTGATCATTCTCCTTGTCCTTCTGAAATCAAATGCATTCTGAAGTATCATGCAAATGCAATCAAATAAAGTATTTAATATTTCAACTAAAATTGGAAGTGTAGAAGCTTTTAGTGACATCTGAAATGTCACATTACCTTACATGCCCTAGAATACCATCAAAGATGGTATCTAATGAGCTGTTTAGTTTCCTAGTCAACAAGGTGAATAGATAATGGGCAATTTGAGTTTATTTTATTGATAGTAGGTTGTTTTCTTAAACTATGTTCCTAAAGCTATTCCCCAAGACTAAAGTGTACTAAATAACTTGGAAATAATTTGAACAACAGTGGTTCTGAAGCTCCTTTTGAAATCATGTTTGAGCTGAGAGTGCGAGTTTGAATCACCAGGGGAGATGGACATTTTTCAGGACAAAAACCTTCCATTTACAGTATTCCCAAATGTCAATCATGTTCTGCTACATATAACTAACAGATATTACTGGAAACTCATATTTATGGGCAGAGGAATTCTTAATTTGACTTATAGTAAGATATGAACTCAGTAAGTGCTAAATCTAGGAACTTAAATTCAGAAATATCTACATTCTTAATAGAGCTTTATGAGAAAGAGATGTGGGAAAGGAACAATCTGAGGTCTGTGACATTACCAATATAAAATGCATCTTGCCATGTAAGATAGCTATACTGAACTATGGTGTCTATTCCCTAATGAATAAGGGATTATTTAGGTGTTGGTCTGTGAGACCAATACTAAAGAACATTATTTTAAGGTGTGTTCTAATCTAGACTCACTTTATTCCAGTACAAAAAGTTAAAACATGAATCCATAAATTCAAAACCTAATTACACTTTTGGTTTTCCTCAAAAGGGTCAGTTGGATTCAATTTTAAATTTTTACTTCTTTGCTGTGAGAGATATAAGACTTTAAAATACATGATTTTGAAGACTTGTGTTAGATATGCCTAACATAAAGTTAAAATAGACACACTTGTCAGTGCATATGTGGTGAGAAATCCCCTACACTTTGGAGAGCTTTCAGGGAGTGTAATGGAAAAGTCCTTTCTCCTTACTTGCTTAGATGACAATGAGCAATTGATTTTGCTTCCTTAAACTTGTTTTAAAATCTGTAAATTGTGGGTATTGATACTGGCTTCCCTTGCAGAAGTGATGGACTTGAGATAAGTTACACATGTGACAGAATTCCGTAAATGACAAAATATGAAAGTAAGGTGTCATTGACAAGGCAGTGCAGAGAACTAGGTCAGGCTAGTCTAGGTCAGGGTGACAGTGGTTAACACTAAATTGCAGGTGAAGTCTGAGGTTAAGTGCATGAGGAAGCCGGCAGGCTTTTAAGTTAATTTCAGCCTTGTGTTTATGATGAGCATGAGTAAACCAGACAGTATTAACAGAACTATGACGGAACTCCCTGTAGCTTGCAGGCTATTAACCATTAAGAGCCAGCTGTAATAAAATGTATCGATACAATCAAATATTTTAAAGGTATTGGGAGACCGAGTCAGTGTTACCAACAGGAAGTCCTACTCTAAATGTGTAGTATCTTATAAAAAGGATTTGTAACACTAAGAAATTTGAAGATCATGATTTCAGAATCAAGAATAGATATTCAAATAAAAAAAACACCAGCCTACCTTATACCAACATCTCTGTATGGATGAAAATACAATTCCCAGTGCATGTTACCTTATTTTCTCATCGTAAGAACAATCCATGAGAGTCTGGGGTGTAGCTCAGTAGTAGAACATGTGACCAGAATTTATCAAGCCCTGGGTTTCCTCTCCAACACACACACACACACACACACACACACACACACACACACACACACACACAGAAAGAGAGAGAGAGAGAGAGAGAGAGAGAGAGAGAGAGAGAGAGAGAGAGAGAAGTGAGTGAATAAGTAAATAAGTAAATGTTCAAAAAGAAAAGTAAGAAGTAACCGTGCATGTTTGGGAGACAGCACGGTCAGTGAACGGGCCGTTGTACAAGCGTGGGGACCTGAGTTTGGATTCCCAGGGTCCGCATACACGCTGGCCACGGTGGAGTGTGCCTCCAACCCCAGTGCCGGAAAGACAGAGAGACAGGTGGATCCTTGGCATCTCCGAGCCAGCAACTCTGAGTGAATCAGAGACCTCTGGGTTCAGTGACAGATTCTATCTACAAAAACTAAGACAATGACTGAGGAAGAAACCTGACGTTGAGTCTCGCCTCCAGAGGCATGTACAAACAGCACCTCACTACCCCCAACCAATAGAGAAATTAATTTTTAGAAGTAATCCCCAAAGTTGACTGAGGACTGGCTTACCGAGGACTCGCTGCGTCCTCTGGGAGTCACGGGAAGTGAGTGATGTCACAGGTCAGGCTCTAACCATTGGGAGCCAGCCACAGTTAAATGAACCAATAAATTGGCTTCAAGTGTGAACCTGGGAAATTCCATTCCGCTTGTCTACATTTTACCAAGAAGTCCCCACACTATGATCTTGACAACCTGGACAGCAGGGTACATCTGCCACCCTCCCTTTGGCCAGTAAGATCTATGACCCTGTCCATTTGGTAGCATCTTTCTCCTGGTTAGCTGGACAGCTTCCACGTTAGCATCCCAGATCTCTCAAGAAGAGCAAGACAAGGATCGCTGCCCCAGCCTGCCATCCCCTAGATGAACTTCAAACAGATGTAGCATATCTGGTTGTTTTAGTAAAAGGATACCTTATTTATCCTTCAGCATGCAGCATTATAGCAACATAGAGAGTTAACTAATTTTTAAGAATTGTAAACATCGGGATTTATGTCACACTACCAACTTACCAACAACTCCCCCACCACCACCACCAAAGGCCCTGATTACCTGTGCCATGACTCTATTTACAGTTAAGATATAAAATATACCAGTAACAAAAAATACAGTTGACTCTATCAGGGTTTAAACACTTTATTAGCTTTAAAAATAATCTAGAAGGAAATCTGGGTGTGGTAGCATACCCTGTAATCTCCAGTATTAAGGAAGCTGAGGCAGGAGAGTTGAGCCCATGATTTAGAAGCCAGCCTGGGCAACACAGAACTTTGTCTAAAAAAAAAAAGCAAAAACCAAGCAGGTAAGTATACAAATAAGCAGAGATCTTTATTTATAATTTGATGGATTTTGACAAAGGTATTACATCCACATAATAACTATGCAGACGAACACACAGAACCTTTCCATCCCTTGCACTAGAAAAGTTCTTGGTGTTGTTCCTGATCCTCACAATCTGTGAGAACCCTTTATTAATGAAGCCTCATATATTAGATTCTCCTACACATATACATGGATTCATAGAATGTATATTCAGTTGTGTAAGGCTGTATATACATTCTGTATGTTATTTATCCATAATGTGCCCACATTATTGGAGGTTTCAGAGGTTCAGTCATAATGTATTATCTCAGTGATGGAGAAAACAGCCAGTACTTTTATAAATCAATAATAAAATTGACCCAAATTATTATCACTATGAATAAACTTATAAAATTCTTTTGTATTTTCTAGCATATATTTTAATCTCTTGGTGACGTAGCTAGGTACAGAATTACTAAGTCACAGGGCACATAACTTTATTTAAAAACTGTCAGACAAGCCCACAAAGTGGATACTCCATTGTGTGGTTCCATGTATAACAACCCATGAGAATTATCTTTGCTTTATACCCTTATCAACACTGGCCTGGTCAATTTATGATTTTTTTAATCATTTAATGACTGTAAAGTGTTTTCATCTTCCCTTACCTGGTCTCTAATGATGCTGGAGAATCTTTTACATTACTTAGGAACCTACTGTTTATTTTTTTCGTGTGAGGTCTCTAAGTCATTTATAAAACTTTGTTTTAGTTGTATGTATGATATGTGTGCCTTGATGCGCACACACTGCTACATGTGTGTGAATGGCAGAGGACCACTTTGTGGAGTTGGTTCTTTTTCTACCTTTCCATGCTACTAGTCACCTCATCTTCATTTGCTATTATCTCAGTGGTATTTTTGTTACTAATTTGTAGGAGCTTTGTCCCCTCTTCCAGAGCTCTACCAGATGTGTGGTTTAAGAACAGCTTTTCCTGAATGTGGTTTACCCTTTCATTTTCCTAATGGTGTCTTTAGATGAGCATACCCTTTTAAATTTAATAAAGTATAAGATATGATCAATATTAACTAGAAATTACTGTAGTCTCAATTTCAACAAGAATGCATATTAGTGTAATTACATCGTTTGGATAATATCCAGGTTATCAAATAAAAAGGTTGGTCAAGGATTGCTACGTACGCATTTTAAAAATCCCTCTGGATGAGATGAATTTCGTTGTCACTTTCTGACCACAAGTCATCTTTCATTGGATGTTACCCAATGAGCCTTTGTCCTGCTTGCCTGGCTTTATGGGCATCAATGCCTCCCACACTGCCAGAGTCTGGATGTCAAGGCCTTTCATTAGCAGGTATTTTAAACATCAGTGGGCATAGAAGTCTACCATCTGAAGGGTGGGAGGGAGAGAGAAAAATACCAGAACCCCCAGTGCTGCTGACTCAGGGAAGTCCTTTGACCTTTTCTTTAAAAGATGGAGATAAAAGGAAAAAGAAAAGATCTTGGCACTAGTGAAGCCATAACAGAAAAGATCTTAGCAGACATGAAGTACCAAAGTCAGCCACAAATCCACTCTGAACTAAGAACTCCCCTTAGCCTTCTTCGTCAAAGCTGGACAGACATTAGACAACACTCAGTCAATGACTGTTGCAGTCACAGCTCCATGTGAAGATAAGGAAAGCATCAGGCAGATGTGACATAGGTTCCTTACTGTTCTCTGCAAGCCTGGGTCGCTGAGGTCCAGGTGCCTTTCCGCTGTGTGACCAGGGTGTGACAGTAGCCTGAGTGCAGATGCCATCCAGCTGGGCAGGACTTGTCCTCCAGCCCCTGTAAAACAGTTCTCGGTGTTCACATCTGAGTGGACTTGATAATCCGGAGTCTACCTCACAGTAGCAACCTGTGAGTCTCCGCACTTCAACCAGGCAGAGGCAACCCTCACTGCAGCTTCCGGTCCCGAGAGACAGTGGACTTCCTGCAGAGAGCACCCCCACAGTCAGAAGCGGTTCAACTTTATACCACTGACATTCTGATAATTAATCAAAATTGACTGATGTAATACTATATTTTGGATCTTAAAGAGCCACTTGGTAGCATTTTTTTTCCTCGTGGCTTTCCAGGTGTAGTAAAAACAGACATAGCATGAGTTAAGAATTACATGTCCAGTTACTTGTCTTCAGATAAGCTCATCACAGGGCATATTGCCACCAAAGATACTCCGCTACTCTGCCAGTGTCCCACCTTGGTTTGGGGGCTCCAGGCTTTCCAGGCAATCCCATCACACAGATACAATCTGTGGATGCTTTCTTCAAAATGAAACAGTCCCTTCAATTCCACAGAACAGTTCTTTGGAAACAAGGGCCGCTGACCCTGTAGTGAAGAGCAGTCGTTTAGAATAGATTTAATGGAAGTTGATAATACACTTTCCTCTCTTGGATTTTCCTCTTCTGGGCAGCATCTGCGTTGAGTAAACTACCCCCGAACGTGGTCCATTTTGTGAATTAAGTGTGTTCACGGCCCAGGGAACAGTTTGCTGCAAGGCAAACAGGAAGGAAGAACGAATTCCGTACCTGTCTGGGGAAGTGTGAGTCAGTTGTGGATTCCACCTTATCGGCCGGAGGTAGTTCTGCCTCCTTGATTGTCTTCTGTGGCCTACTAATGACGGACATTCTGGCCTTCTGTTGGTGAGCTGAGGCACTGTCACTGTCTAGTTTCAAGGAGACTATGCCGTGATACTTGAGGAAACCAACAAACAAAAACAAGGAGAGAAAAAACAATCAAGACAGCAAACAAAAATTTCTGTTCTAATAATGAGCATATAACGGATTGTATCAACAAAAGAGATGAAAAGGATTTTTCTTGATCACCCAATCTTCTAAATCAAATTTTGGAAAAACAAAAAACTTCAGATAAGTAGACAAAGGGAAAAGATATAATAATCGCACTATGTATTTTCATCCATGAACATGGCATTCAGCAATTCTCTATGCTTACATTGTAGATGGTGTCTGTTCCATTTCTACAAACGGAAGATGGATGAACCTGAAATCAACAAAGCACAGTATGTACACAAAGCTGACTTAAAAAACTATTAGCCGGGTATTCTGGGAAGGCCCTGTAATCATTGAAAATTTAAAAGAACATTTCCTGAGATTTTTTTTTTTTTCATGTCAAGCTCAATAGAATTTTTTTAAACCATCATGTCTAACCAGAGCTTATAGTTGTGTTGATTTCAGCATCCACTATACTGGCTGGGCATCTATAGCACAGAAAGATTCAAAAGAACATACATACACATACACACACACACACACACACACACACACACACACACACACACACACACACACATAGGAGAGTGTGCCTTGTTAGGGTCGCTTCCACACCCAAGGATGTCAGTCACTTAAATGTGCTTTTATTCTAGGATTGCTGATTACCCTATCTGCCTTGGTCTAAAAGGACCAAAGCAGGATTCATATGGCTGAATGAATGTACCTACCACTTCAGTTGGCACAGTTAGCGGAGTGGGTCAGCACAATGATATTTGCACACAAAAAGGCACTGAGTGACTCTGCAAAGAACTCACTACGAGAATCCAGTTTCTGCAGTGTCTCAGACACTTCTCACTTCGCACCCACACATCTTCCCAGAACGCCCCCATCCTTACTGATTGGCCATTCCCACGGGTCCTCATCTTCCTTTGAGAGAGGTCTGTGTGATCAAAGCCCCCAAGGGCATCTCCTTTGGTGGAAGATGGAGGAGGCCCTCTTTCCAGATGAGGAGAACCGGCAGTGGTGAGTGAGGATGACCCTGGGGGCGGCGGACGCCAAATGCCCTTCCCCCATGTGCTGTGCTTGCTTCGGTTGAAGGAATTTGAAGGATGGCACCGTCCTGGAGGCATGCAAGATGGCAGGCGATCAGTACACTACACAAACACATAAGTGATGGCATTGACACTGTTCCTGGAACAGCTTGTCATTAAACCTAGACGGATGAATCTCCCACCAGATGTTGCCTTTTGCCCGCTTGCCAGAAACTCCTTCTCTCTTCATCAGTTTCCACCTGGGAAAGCAGTATCCTTCTGCACATGGATGGGGTGATTATAAAGTCATGAAATCCATCCCACAAATCATAGATGAAAATCATCGTCATGGTTTTCTAATCATTCCAGACACTTAGGAAACCGGCTCACTTCCCTCCTTCTGCGATCCTCCTCAACACCGAGGGTTTATTCACTGATCAAGCGCCACCCCATACACCCTTTGAAAGTATTCAGTTTTCCTCCAGTCTTTTAGAGGTAGAAACTGGAATTGTTTAAAGATGTCATATGATCTTACAGCAGCTCCAAAAATTTGCAATCAACTATAATGGAACAAAACCCTAGCAAATCATAGGGAGGCTTCGACTGGAAACCTGGGCAATCAGTATTTCTGGGAAGGTACCAAAAAAAAAAAAAAAAAAAAAAAAGAACCAAACAAACAAAGGAAAAAGAAATTAAGCTAGTGAAATGAATCAGCAGCTGAAAGCTGAAGATGCTTGCCACCAAGCCTGACTACTAGAATTTGATCCTGGGAACCCACATAATAAGAGAGAACAGATTCCCGCAGGTTGTCCTCTGACCTCCCCTCAACACCATAAATAAAAAGTCATTAAAAATTAAAGTACAATAACAAACCTCAACCAAAAAGAAAACAAAAAACAACCTACAGGCAGATGCTGTCCGGATATTTATCTTAGTTTTTAGCTATACTGAGATTCGGGCCCGGAGCCTTTTACAAGCTAAACAAGCACTCTGCCACTGAGCTACATTCCCAGCCCGGGACATTTTTGTATTTAATGTGAGCAGACGTTTCTGCTGGGAAAAAGATAAATAAATAAATAAAAGCACACGTGGTGAGGAGGAAGGTGGGATAAGAGAGGTCATGGAAATGTGGGTCTGCAAAGCAAGGGAGACAGTGCCCATTTTTATTACAGGGTGAGTGAGGAGGCAATAGATTACAGGTGAGAAAAAAAACGCAGATCAGAGGGCACGAGAAGCGTGAAAATCAAGGCTTAAAATGGAATGTCACGCCGGACATAGCAAATGCCACAGAGATAAGGAACCAGAAGCAGAAGGACTTTGGCAGGACAAAACCTCGGAGTGCCAAGGGCTTTGCTTTTTATTTTATTTGCCCGTTGCTCTCTAGCAGACCCTTCCCAGGATGGCTTGGCTCGGCATCACCAAGCCATTCATTAGTATTCTCCAGCTGCCCCCAAATCCCCAGCCAGCTGCATCCTCGCGCGTCTATTTTTCTCCAATTCCTTCCCTTCTTAGAATTTCCCTGGTCACACTACCGTGGGGGGCTCCAGGGTTAGGCACTGAGAGCGCTCTTTAACAGAGGAAGATAATTACAGCCCTGCAAACTCTGGGGGAAAATAATTGTCGATAGGTTCTCACCAACATTGTTTCCCCCTTGGTGAGAACAACAAACGCTTAGAGAAAAGCACCCGGGCCACTGACTTGTTGCTTTCCTGCAGCCACGGCTCTTAGCGGGAGGAAAACCACATGAAGCACAAACCAGAATAAAGAAACCCGAGTCATGATGGAGGCGGCTTTCTTGACAAGAAATCACGCATTTTGATTTGAAGGTGTTATCAAGCACGTTGGCTGCTGCTAGCCGGCAGCCATGGCGCCAGGACCGCTCCTGATTTCAAGACGAGGATCAAAAGAATACCTCCTTTTGAGTCCAAAATTTTCACTGCAGCTTTTGTCTTTGTGCCAAGAACCGCATTCACAGGGGACTTCAGAATTACTTCAAAGACCTCATCATCTTCCTCTAATCCGTCATAGGTAATTGCTATATTCCACATCTTAGTTGACATTCCTACAAGAAGTAAACATTTTAATTACTCTTTAATTGCTATTTCAATCACCTAGGTGTCAGAGAAATATATTAATTAACATGTCTCCAGCTAGACTGCAGTAGTCCGAGGGAGCTATTGTACTGCCACCAACTCGCTGAGGCCCCGCTGTTCTCCCAAATAATATAAAAAGACCGCATTTGTTCCTGGACAATGATGATCGGCCTCAATGCAAACACTGTAACAAAAAGTAAGCTGCATTATACAGGGCGAGAAAAAAAAAAAAAAAAAAGGTTAGTAGACAAAATCCCAGACATTCATTTTTATTTTTCTCCCAACCCTTCGCCTCCGTTCTTAAGAATAAATAGTTACTACAATCTGAAAAATCTTAATAGTTGCAAAACTCTTAAGATGTTGCAGCAGGCAGAAGTGATTATGGGATGGTACTCGAGGCACCTCTCAGGATCCTTGAGGTGGTTCATTTCCACCAACAGCTGCTTGCATCTGCTGCTCTCCCTCCCCGGGTCTTCTAGCCCACGGCTGCTTTTCCTGAGGATGCAATGCTCAGCAGTTGGCTACCTTCCTAGAGAGAATGTATGGGCGGAGGGTTACAGACAGAGCCTGCTCTAGCCTCTTTTTCTCCCCTCTGCCTCTATCATGGAGTGTAAACAAGTTTATTCCATATAATCTTCTGAACTTAATGTAAGTTTTTATTCACTAAGATATCCCGGCCAATCCGTCCCATCGGGCTGGAAGGCAACCCAAATTCAGACATGAAAGCATTCAGGCTGGAAGACACTTCTGAAATGGCCCAATCCTCAGCAGTTTCTCTGATGGGAACTGTAGGACAGCTTCCTGGGTTTGTTTAGAAGGGAAGGTGAGGGCAGAGATGAGCAAGCTATAGGGGACAAAAGGCAGTAGACTGCAGTTTGGCCTCTGGAGCAAAGCTTGCAGAGTCCATCCTGCTTCCCCTGCCTCTGGGTGCCTGGAGAGAAAGCTCTGTAAGGCGGGCAAAGACTGTTTCCCAGCCTCCACTTCTGAAAATCGACTCTTCTGCGTGCAGACTGACATGTCTCTAACTCTGCCATCCACATGGCAACCACCTTCTTGAAGGTGTGTCTCACAAACATTTTTCAACTGAATCAGCGTCTCATTAAGCATTCAATGAAAAGCTGCAATTGTTCACTTCTCCTGTATTTGGCTGTTTTTAGATGGGAAATTAGGGCATCTGCAATAATTTTGGTAAATAGAATAAACTGATGGCCGATGTATGAAGCTTCCAGCATCAACGTGTTCTCAGATCAATGCATTTTATGGTCTTTGCAAAATCAGAAGTTGAACTATCTAATATAAAATACTAATTAATTCCCACCCCATGGATGAGTTAGTCTGTCCACCAAAATGTATGTTTTGTCCATAAGTTCTTACCTTTGCATTAGAAGATATGGGGAACACCAGCAGTGCCCATAAGCCAAACTCTGACCTAAAGGAGTTTGAAACTTCTTGGAGACAAGATAAATGCAGTTGTCTTAGGGTATCCAGGAGAATCGGTCCTGTGACTCCCACTGAATGAAAATACCTGCAGCAGATGCTTGAGGCCCTTGTAATAAAGAGTCTATGCTATCCTCTGTAAACTTTAGGCTATCTCTAGATTGTTTATAATACCAATATAATGAACACTGTGACTATTGTATTGTCCCAGGGGTAATGACAAGGAAATAAAAGGTTTGGCAGTCAGGACAGACAGAATGGTTTTTCTGATTAGTTTTTGATTTGTGCTTGGTATGATAGATGGATGTGGAATGGGAACTTCTCTAGTCCTTCTACAGATAGACCGGAAAGTCAAATAACTATTAAAAGCTATGTGTGATTAGATGACAGGATATACAAAATGGAGTCTGTGTAGTAGATGCCTGTAGGACCCAAATACCCAGATTAGAGAAAGAAGCAATTTAGCAAAATTGAGGTTTGGGTCAGGGGAGTAGAAGGTAGATCAGCTGGATGGAAAAGTTACATCTGGGGAAAGGAGGCTACAGGCTGCAGGTAGATTCTGTAGCCACACTACAGAGAACCTGGGACCCAGGTGGCCAGATTTGGGCTTTAGACAATGGTTAATGAGAGAGGTTAATGAGTTAATGAGACATTCTGAAAGTGAACGCCTTAGCAAACTGAATTTGAGTGTCTGTGTGAAGGCTGGGTACCTGAAGACTCGAGGGCTTTAGAGGCAGCTGTGGAAATGATACAAGCATGAAAAGAGGTGGACAATGAAGACAGTTTGTGAACATTAAGATTATTAATATTCAGAGAATTGCTCTGACTACCAAGCCTCATAATGGTAAGTAAAATTTGAATAAAAATCCAATACATAGAAACGTATTTCCAAGTCTCTGGCAGTTGTCCTCCTGTTTGAAGATTTATTTTAGAAAAATGATAGTATCACTTCTAAAGAAACCAACCAACCAACCAACCAACTAACAAAAACCCCAAAGGGCCTTAAAAGTTTTTTGCTGGATCTTGTGGAACAGAACCGAAGAGTTGAAAGAGCTGCCTTCTGAGTTTCTTTTAAGGGCTTCTGATTTGGTAGAGTACATTTCAACCTCGTTTCCAGCCTCCCAGGTGTGGGAGTCACCATCTCAGGTTAAGGAGATTGTGAGCAGCAATCTCCTTGCCGTCTAGTCCCCGCTTCCTCCACTGTGCACGGGCAAGGCTCCCTTAACCTCCTGAGATACACCTGAGCTTTGGAGGCTGGAACCACCCCTACCCTGTTTCCTGAAAACAAAGGTACCAGGGTAGAGAAGAGGTGTCCTTTCATACAAAAGCCCCGCTTTATGGAGTAAGTGAATCCCTGGATATTTTCCTACAAGGCAGATTTCTCTGTTGAGAGACAGTTTCTCAATATTTTTTTTAGTAAATGCCACATCAGAGAGCTGTTCCTTTGGAAAACATGTTGACTTTTCAGAATGACGGAGATTTGATTAAGAAGGCATCACATTTTTCAGAGGCACACACTTTAAAGGAAAGCACTCGCTTTCTTAAGAGTATTTGCAGAGGCACGTACACACTTGAGGTTAGTCACAGCAGCTGAACACATTCTCAGGATTCCTGTCTGCAAAGTTTGGTGAACTGCTACGAGACAAGCCTTCACATCGACCCAAGTCAGAGTGCTCCAACTCTCCAGAGTTTTCCAACACAGTAAGCCATGTACGAGATGGCCCGTTCTGTTTCTCTAGTGTCGGGAAAGCTGGTATTTCCAGAGAAATAAATAGATTGCTCTCAGCAAATAGGAAAGGATGGAGCTGGGAACAGCTAAAAGAGGCATGGATTTGCAATATGAAAGTATATAAACATTTACAGGACCTGTGGATGTGAGGAATTTTTTAATTCTCTAAAGTAAGGCTTCATGATATGAAATTATTTCTGGCTTAATAAATTCCAAAATCATGAGCAGCCAAGCATGTGGCCTTTAAAAATCGTATAAAATATGCTTATATTATTTTTCAATGTATAAATAATCCCTAAAATTCCAAGACCATTTGGAGCCCCCCCCCCAACCCCCCTAAGAAGTCATTAGTAGCTGACAAAACAGCATGTAAACTCTTCTAGACAAATGGCCATTTATCTTATGCAGTGGACTCTCCAAGAGATAAATTTCTGAGTCTCCCCTAGTGTGATACATTCTCGCTCTTCTCAACCCAAACAGAGTGCCTGGTGGGCTGCTAAAAACCTAACTTGCAACAAACGGCTACGGATAATACAAAGGACGTACGGCAAAAACGACTGACTTTCAAACTAGTCCTTTAAAACGTGAGGACAACTGAACTCCAGGATCTTGGCCAAGTGCTTGGCTGTGGGTCTCTGCATCTGTTCCCATCAGTCACTGGATGTAGGTTCTATGATGACAATTAGGGTAGCCACTAATCTGCATGCAGGGGAAGGCTAGTTCAAGTACCCTCTCTACCATTGCTATGAGTCTTAGCTGGGGATAGACAATCTAGTGAGTTCTGGGGGTTACCCTAGCTGCAGATTTCTCCCCATCCCCTTAATGGTACACTCTGTCAAGATGTCTCTTTCATTGCTCTCCCTCCCTGTCTCTCCCCCATGTTCCCACCTCCCATCCCCTCCCATCCCCTCCCATCCCCTCCCACCCCTCTCTCTCTGCTCCATCCTCTCAGTTTACCCAGGAGATTTTAACCCTTTCCCCTTCCCAGGGCGATCCATGGTTGTAAGAGCAAGGGGCGGGGGGGGGGGGCAGAAACATAATGGGGAAAATCACAGAAATAGCTGACCCAAGCTAATGGGAGCTTCATGGACTCTTGACTGACAGCTGGGAGCCTGCATGGGAGCGAACTAGGCCCTCTGAATGTGGGTGACAGTTGTGTGGCTTGATGTGTTTGTTGGTCTCCTGGCAATGGGACCAGGACTTATATCCTGGGTACACGAACTGGCCTTTTAGACCCCATTCCCTATGGTGAGATGTCTTACTCAGCCTTGATGCAGGGGGGGAGGGGCTAGGTCCGTCCCCAACATGGTATGACAGCCTGTGTTGACTACTCAAGGGAGGCCTTACCCTCTATGAGGAGGGGATGGGGGTGAGATGGGGGTAGGGGGGGCAGCGGGAGAAGAGGAGGGAGAGGGAACAGGGGTTGGTATGTAAAAGGAAAGAAAAAATTAATAAAATATTATATAAAAAATGAGGACAAAAAAACATTAACCCTTTCAAGGTAGAGCTGAGGGCAAAAGCCTGAGGATAAACATCAAATTCAGAGCAATAATGTGGTCAGCCTAGAAAAACAACTCATCCACATTAGAAAGCTAAATAACCTGAGAAGAAGGCTGACAACAGTATCTGAGTGGTAAATGGGGTAATGGCGCGCGTAGTGGGTTAGCATGAGGTCATTGTGGAGCAGGGTAGCTCCTTAACCTAAGCTCACTTGTGTCTCATGACGAGGGAGAATTAATTTATCCCCAGGGCGAGCATCGTGTGAAGGTGAAGACAAGGACCAGCAAACCACAAACAGCACAGAAAAAAGACAAGGGTAGACTTTCCCTCACAGACTCCCATGTTGGTCTCGGGCTGAAACAGCCTCTGCAAGGCCGCAGCTATGGTTGAAACTACCCGGTTGGTGCCACTTTGCTCTGGACCAACAACACCATCTTCGTGTTGTGAACAGCACAAAGACACTCCTCTCCTAATACTAAGATCACCAGTTTGGGGATGACGACATTCAGTCCTTTTAGTGTCCAGTGAGTTTGTTCTTGGTGGAGAGTCATCTCATAGTGCTGAACACCTCAGCAGCAAAGTGCAAAGTCACAAGCCTTGCTCCTTGTCTAGTGCTCTCCCATCTGTTCAGAGATGAGTGATTCAGGTCCATTACAGACCGCGGGGAGTGAGGGAGAGCCATGAACGAGGCAGAGTTAAGCCCATCCGCAGGGGAGAGCCTGGAAGGGCAGGGTCCAGCCTCCTGGCTTTGAGGTAGATTTCCCCCAGGGAAGCAGAACTTTTGTATTAGTGTCTCAGCCTTCCTCTTCCTCTTCCTCCTGCTTCTGCCCACTAGAATGCTGCCTCCCCTAGGAAGTCTTCCAGCCTTTTCTTTATCTAGAACCACATCTTACACTTTGGGTTCCAAAGTACTGTGAGCAAATATTTTTATGTCTGTGTGTTGCATACAACAGAACATCTTCAGAAGAAACCACACTTTCATATTTTACATTTTGTACCTAGAAAATTTTCCACAGATTTAAATCAAAGTAAGTACTATTCAATTAAATAATAAATTGCCCTGAAAGCACCTTGGATCAACTTATTTCAAAAGAGCTCATTTCGATCATTAGGAATCTATATAATCATAACATTTGAATTTTTTACTGAAATATGTGGTTATTAAACTACCATTATATTTTAATAATATTTAAATTACCTTATTTTTCTGAATTGTTTTGGATACTTCCTTTGATTTTTTTATGTTTATTATTTGCTATGATCTTTTTTCTGTTTAAATAAATATTCACTTGTAATAAGAAAACATATAGGGGCAGAAGTTCAGGCCAAACTCGTCTGTTGGGAATAGGGTGGTACGGCTCCCTGATGATCCTCTGCTCAGCTGAAATTGCATAACATCCTGCCTTCCCACCGTCTTGAGACTGCTTATAGAACATGTAAACACAAAACGTACCTGGGTCAAACTGGATCAGATTGGATGGCGTGACTGTAAAATCTTTCCCAACTACAGCTGACACTTGGTTGACCTTAGTGGGAGAAAAAAAATGTCATTTTAAAAAATAAAAGCAAATATTCTACACTAGAGAAACATTTACTCTCCTGCCATTCCAGACTGAATTCATGGTCTCAAGTCTGTTTTTAATGTTAGGTAAGATTTTAAAAATCATAATAAACCATTTTGGGTCCAGGCTTTGTGGTATATTTTTTTTAAGTTAACTGGTTGCTTCTCCTTTTAAAAGTATCCAGTTATTGGAAAAAGTAGACTGAAGTTTAAAACCTTATTGCTCTCTTTGTTATGAGTGCCGTTTTATTCCATTACCTCTCTGGGTTTTAAAATGGAGAAGGACGGGGTTGAGGGGGGAGGGGGAGAGGGAAGCCCTGAGAGCCTGTGGTGCGCCCTTAGCTAGCTTTGAGGGCTCCTGCAAGCTCCATGGCACTGAGAGCCCTTAGGCCAGATTAACCAAACAAGTCCTGAGCATTGTTTTCCTGCTGGGATGAAACCATCACTCTGTGCCAACATGAATGAGGGCTTTGTGGGACCGACAGAAGACCCGGTAAGCAACTGTGTGAAGGCACTCCAGACCCAGGACCCACAGCCTTAGAGGCCTTGTCAGGAAAGCTATAAAAATGGATAACTTCCCTGGTCTAAAGCAACTACTGACAGCTCCACTGGGTCCCTGATCCAGGACTAAAAATCTAAAGAGGCAAATTTAGGTTTCTGAAGTCATGGTCTTAGACCGGCAAGGGAAGCCTACATGTCTGTTAAAAAAATATCTGTGGTGAGTTCGGAAAAGGCCATTGAATGAATGAGACCTTGGGTGAACATCATAGGCAGTCATCAATTTTGTACATTTTTAAGATGTTGCAGGTGGTCAAGGCGGTGAAAGGAATGGGGTACACAATTTGAAGCTCTAAAATGCCCATGCCTGTGGTCTCAGACAATGGCTCTACTTCCAACCAAGATGCTAATAGGTTAATCGTCTGTCTAGAAGCATCTTGCTGAAGAAGGGATTACCTCCTAGGCTTCCATTTGCTCTTTGTCTGCAATGCCAAGGCTCCCCCCCAACCAGCTTTTGCTGGGAAAAGGCATCCCATTGTACACCTGCATCCGCCATATGCTGGAAGTTACATTTGTCGGCATGGTTCTCACACATGCAATTACCTAGTGTTTACCACCACTGAGTTTACAGAATCCTAGGTCGGAAAAGCATGTCTGAGGCAAGGTATTTGGAAAGACGGGTCGGGTGAAGGGGACAGTTCAAAAAGGGCAAACAGCACAGGACAAAGTATGTCTTCTCAGTCAAGGAGCCCATAAGAGCTTAGGCAAAATGGCAGGTTATACTCTCTATGGAGCTGTACTCCAAAAAGCCTCAGAATCTGTACCAAATGAAGACCTGCACACTTAGGAATCAGGTTCATACAACTTATGTAGACTAAGGTCCCAGGTAGGCTCTTTTTACATGTTGGGGTGAGTGGTCGCACAGATCTGAATGCTTCGCTCAAGTATGCAACACTCTGTGAAGGACTAGAGGGTTGCT